>NC_081553.1:195228698-195423837 GCF_963082655.1 Stomoxys calcitrans
ACTTGGCACATTGGTTGAAAGTCATAACAAAACACTACGTGCTCAATTTCAGCCATAACGGACCAAAATTGGGGCTTCCAGGGGCTCAAGATGTCAAATCGGGAGATCTGTTTCTATGGGAGCTATATCAGGTTGTAGACGGAGTTAGAACATACTTGGCACATTTGTTGAAAGTCATACCAAGTGAAAGTCAAACACTACAGGCTCAATTTCAGCCAAATCGGACAAACATTGCGGCTTGTAAGGGCTCAAGAAGTCAAATACTGAGATCGGTTTATATGGGAGCTATATCAGGTTATAGGCCGATTTAGACCGTATTCAGCATAGTTGTTGAAAATCAATGCCAATCATCGAAAAGGTTACCTGACCACTGCAGTGTATATCAAGCGGAGATCCTTGCAGTTAAGGAAGTGGTGGAATGGCCAAGATATTATGTCATAAAGACAGCTGAAATAAATATTTTCTCAAACAGCCCGGCAGCCATTAAATCCCTGGAGAACGTATTCTGAATTCAAAAACCATTCCCTACTGTCGCAGTTCTCTCAACGAGATAGCTGAACAGTTCATATCCCAGGGTATTTTTAAGAGGACTTGGAACAGGGAAACTGGAATCTATGGGTATGCCTCTAGAGACATGTAAGCTAAGCTTTCAGGATCAGGCCCGAAGGCCAACGAATGATAGATGGTCACAAAAATTCCGTAATGGCGAGTCCTCGATCAACTTTTACTAAGTGCGTAAACCTCAAGTAAGTGAGTATGATTGGTATTGAATTTGATGCTCGAAAACAAAAACTACAGATTTTTTTTCTTTTACAAATCTCTCCTACATATATGACTTCACAAAAAAGATTTTTTTTAAATATGAATGTCCCTTTATGCTTTTCTTTCTCTCTATATATTCACTATTTTCATTGACAACATTGGTCTCGTTTTGTTTTGTTGAGAATTGTAAATTGGAAAATACTATAAAAGGACTCAGTGAATGCCTTTCAAAATAGGATGACCCAGAATTCTCTTAAATGGCTGATATGTAAAGAGGTTTGTAGTTTTTCATTGAAATGCTACCCTTTCTACCCCTATGTTCATATGGTTGTTGTTGCTGTTCATATTCAACCATAAATAAATTGAAATAATTTGCAGCATTGGTCTACAGTGAGTGTATTCACAGGACAACTAATTGCACCACAGGACTTTGTCTCAGTTGCAGTTAGAGTTTGTGTTATTTGCTTTTTGGCATTGAAAAGGGAGTTTCATGAGTTTTTTTTTGGCAAACATGCAAACCATGCCTTCATGTGTAAAAATATGAGCTCGATCTACGAAATCTCTGGTAGCATTTGGTCCAGTTTTTTTTGAAATTTTGGCTACTTTTTGCACTGGCATCCATGGGAGTTTATGTCATGGTGGTGGCGTTTGGTATGCGTGTCAGTGGTGACATGTCAGAGACATAAAACCCAAAAATGTCAGAAGTGGGGTCAGAAGTTAAACCTCAAAAATGATACCAAATTTTAGCTCGTTATAAATGAGTAGAAGATTTATGATGCTCATATGGGCAGGGTCATTGTGGTAAGGGGTAAAGTCAAGTTAAAAATAAATCTTAATGAAATTCTGTCTTTGAATTTTAAACTTTAGGATATGTAGAAAATTTTAATGAAATTTTTTCTTTGAATTATTGACTTTAGAGAAAACCTCAAGCTACGCCAAAGGTCTTTAGATCTACAAGTCTTACGTCCTTTCTAATCAAAGCCATGGAACATGTTGTGGATACAATGATAAAGAGTAGGACATGCGGCGAATTGCTAAAATACAAACAACATGCCTATGTCAAGGAAAGGTCGTTGGAGACTGCCCTGCATGAGGATGTGCGTAAAATAGGGGAATCCTTCGATGCCAAGACGTACACATTGGTGGAATGCATTGACATCGAGGGGGTTTTTAACAATGTGAGGACCGAAACACTGATGCAATCCTCTGATGAGTACCAGGTGGACCGGGATTAACTTTATGCTTAGCAACAGGTGGATACAGCTGGTGTGGGTCCCCATGTCATTAGGATATGAAGTGGAAAGTGGCACAAGGCATGCCATAAAGGGTAATTTTATGGCCACTCCTAGGGGTGACCACCATAAATAACCAATTGAGAGTAAACTACTAAGGTTGTATAAATCTCTATGGTAAAGATTGTAGTTGACTGCCCACTCCCAGAATAAAGCAGTAAGGAAAGGCAAAAGTCGTCCGGTGACGACTTTATAATGCCCTACACCTACCCTATAGGTACAAAGTGGGAGCTATACCTAATTCCGAACCAATTTTGATGGACATCGGCAAATGTTTTCAGATGAGTTATTTAACAATCCGTATTAAATTTCGGGCAATTATGTTCAAATTGTAATACATACGGCTGACAAATGACAACATAATTGCAAATTGCACAAAATCTGAGAACATATAAATGGGAGCTACATCTAAATCTGAACCGATTTTGATCAAACTTCTTAGATATTGTGATAGGCATTGAGGAAAGTTACATTGGTCAATAAATGCGCTTGCCGCGGCTGTAGAAGTCAAAATCGGGCCATATGCATATATGACAGCTCTATCTAAATCTGAATTGGTTTCTATGAAATTCGCCAGTAACATTGGGAGTCATAAGAAAATCCTTGTTGCTAGATTTCGAAAAAATATGCTAGCAAATGACCACTTTATTGGAATATTTCTCAAAATCGGGCGTATATATATATGGGAGCTATATCTACATCTGAACCGATATCGACCACACTTTGTGGATATTGTGGAAGTCGTCGTGGAAAGCGTTGTACAAATTTTTGCCAAAATTGGTGAATAAATGTGCTTGCAGTGGCTCTAGGAGTAACAAGTAAAAGCGTGCTTAGTTCAGCCGGGCCGAATCTTATATACCCTCCACCATGGATCGCATTTGTCGATTTTTTTTTCCCGGCATCTCTTCTTAGGCAAAACAGGATATAAGAAAAGATTTGCTCTGCTATTAGAGCGATATCAAGATATGGTCCGGTTTGGACCACAATTAAATTATATGTTGGAAACCTGTGTAATATGTCAGCCAATTCGAATAAGAATTGCGCCCTTTGGGTGCTCAAGAAGTAAAATAGAGAGATCGATTTATATGGGAGCTGTAACGGGCTATAGACCGATTCAGATCATAATAAATACGTATGTTGATGGTCATGAGAGAATCCGTCGTACAAAATTTCAGGCAAATCGGATAATAATTGGGACCTCTACAGGCTCAAGAAGTCAAAACCCAAGATCGGTTTATATGACAGCTATATCAGGTTATGCACCGATTTGAACCATACTTGGCACAGTTGTTGGATGTCATAACAAAACACGTCGTGCCAAAATTCATTCAAATCGGATAAGAATTGCGCACTCTAGAGGCTCAAGAAGTCAAGACCCAAGATCGGTTTATATGGCAGCAATATCAGGTTATTGACAGATTTGAACCTTATTTAGCACAGTTGTTGGAAGTCACAGCAAAATACGTCGTGCAAAATTTCATTCCAATCAGATAAGAATTGCGCCCTCTAGTGGCTCAAGAAGTCAAGACCCAAGATCGGTTTATATGGCAGCTATATCAAAACATGGACCGATACGGCCTATTTACAATGCCAACCGACCTACACTAATAAGAAGTATTTGTGCGAAATTTCAAGTGGCTAGCTTTACTCCTTCGGAAGTTAGCGTTCTTTCGACAGACTGACCGGCGGACGGACATGGCTAGATCGACATAAAATGTCGCGAAGATCAAGAATATATATACTTTATGGGGTTTCAGACGAATGTTTCGAGTAGTTACAAATAGAATGACGAAATTAGTATACCCCCCATGCTATGGTGGAGAGTATAAAAAAATCTGACATCCAGTTTGGGATCAAGTATTTAGGGGGGACGCCTCACGAGAAAAGCACGAATTTGATATCCACAATCAGTGCGATATGCATCAGGGGCTGCAAAACACCACAAAACAATTTTTTTTATAGAACAAGACCATATAGGGTTCAAACAAAAGGCATTATACAGTGAAAGAAGGCTCAGTAGAGCGGTCCCTGCATATAAACCGATCTCTCGGTTTGATTTCTTGTGGCTTTGGAGGAGGCAATTTGTCTGAAATTTGAACAATGTATAAGGGTTATGATTTTCAATAACTCCCATATCCTAGTATAGCTCCTATATAGACCGATCTTCCAATTTGTTTTCTTGTGCCCCTAGAGGGCGCAATGCTCAACCAATTTCGCTGAAAATTTTCACAATGACTTTTGTTTTGACTCGGCCGCATATGCTCAAAATCGGTCTATAACGTGATATAGCTGCCATATAAACCCATCTCCCAATTTGACTTTTTGAGCCACTCAAGGACCCTACACTTAACCACTAAGACTAAGATTTCGTCGCAGCTGAACTTAGGGCGCACTTAACTACTACTTTAACTAGTTACTTGTGTTATTAGGTTTTAAGTGGTTATTAGTGCATACATTGTTGTTTAGTCTCATAATATTTAATTATTTGCACATTTCTGGTTGACTTCCGTTGAGAGTTAGTGCAGCGATGCGTATACGCAACGATAATACAATTCATTTCATTTATTGCTCATACGCATCACTGGGTCGACCCTCTTATACGGACGAGTGGCGAATTTTCCACTCCGTTTCAATTTCAAAAATGCTCAGTGGCCATTAGTTTTAATGGATTTCTAAGTGGAGCACTCACAGAATGGTGGCTCCTAACAGAGACGTCTCTCAAGTGTTTCACAATAATTATGAATGTCCTTAGCCAACGTTGTGCATTTAGCTTGACTTGGCCCAGCAGACCTCCCAATGCATACTGCACAACGTAAACAAAACAAACAATGCAAAAATGAATGAGGAGAGTGGTAAGGGGCAATGAGTGGCTAGTGGGGTGGGGGCCATATGAAACCCCCCAAGAGAGCGAGTTCTTTGTTATAAGAAGGAAAATTGTACTTTAGAGAACACAAACCTTTGGCAACCTCCTCAAGCCTCACTTTTGGTTTTCATTTTTACGCAGAGCAATAGAGTAAACAATTCAAAATGGCAAAACACTGGTTAAGTTAACTCAATATAGCTATGTGTTTAACAAAAATCATAACACTTCAAATATTTACGCCATTGCACTCTATGCAGCCACCTTTCCCAAAGGTAGTTTGGACATTGAAGGCAACAGTTTTAGTCCAAACTCATGAATACGTAAAACATACATTTATGTTGTAGCATGTCTAGCAACAAATAATAGCATTTTTCTGGCCTCCGGTTATAAAACTTTAGAGTTTTATTAAGCCAATACTGGCTCCCTCTCTCTTTTACGCAGCCAGCCAAGTTTTTTGTTTCGCTGATATAACCACAAGGGAAATGCAGCAAGGTGAACAAATCCTTGCATAGATTTACATACAAATGTTTTTTCTCTTTAAATGTCTAGTGCTCTCTCTTTCTCTCTCTCTCTCTATCGCTGTTGCTACCTCTGTGGTCCAACCAAAGTTTTTCATGGTAAACTTAGCATAATAAAGCGTTAAACTATTCCCTATTGTTGTGGTGCTGATGGTGGTGGTGGCGATGATGATGCTCACAATGCCTTCATTTTAGTGTGTATTGTGCGGCCCCAGTTGCGCTGGTAGTGTTCTTTGTGGTGCATTTACGACCTCATTAGGATTCAAAAAAACCAAGTGGCAGCGGAAGCGGAAACAGGAACACGCATTCATTCATGTAAAATGAAAACAGAAATAGTTTTTGATTTATTGCCATGACATGAGCGTGTGTGTGTAAGTGTGGAGCCCAGTCAAATGCAAACACATACACACACACACACACACACTAACACACATTTTAACACTTGTAGAGTAAATTCATGAACAAAACAAAACAAAACAAAAGTAGTGTGCTTTACGTAAATTAAATATAGTTAAACACTAGGACTTAATTGAATGATGAAGATTAGAAAATGTTTTTTTATAGACACCAATATAGAATTAAACAAGTAAAAAGGCGTTAAGTTCGGCCGGGCCGAACTTTGGATACCCACCACCTCGGGTATATATGTGAACCACCTTTCGTCAAAATCCAGTGAAAAATGCATACCTTATGACCCATAGCAGCTATATAGACACATCATCCGATTTAGACCAAATGCTTATAAGTACAAGTCATTGTTCAACCGAGAGATCGGACAAATATCGAAGGGCCCAACATAATTCACTGTCCCAAATTTCGGCGACATCGGACAATAAATGCGCTTTTTATGGGCCTTAAACCTTAAATCGAGAGATCGGTCTATATGGCAGCTATATCCAAATCTGAACCGATCAGGGCCAAATAGAAGAAAGATCTCGAAGGGCTTAAGGCAACTCACTGTCCCAAGTTTCAGCAAAATAGGATAATAAATGCGGCTTTAATGGGCCAAAGACCCTAAATCTGAGAATCGGTCTATATGGCAGCTATATCCAAATCTGAACCGATCTGAGCCAAATTGACGAAGAATGTCGAAGGGGCTAACACAACTCACTGTGCCAAATTTCGGCAAAATCGGATAATATATGTGGCTTTTATGGGCTCAAGACCCTAAATCGGAGGATCGGTCTATATGGCAGCTATATCCAAATCTGGACCGATCTGGGCCAAATTGACGAAGGATATCGAAGGGCCTAACACAACTCACTGTCCCAAATTTCAGCAATATCGTATAATAAATGTGGCTTTTATGGGCCTAAGACCCTAAATCGGAGGATCGGTCTATATGGCAGCTATATCCAAATTTGGACCGATCAGGGCCAAATTGACGAAGGATGTCGAAGGGCCCAACGCAACTCACTGTCCTCAATTTCAGCAATATGGGATAATAAATGTGGCTTTTATGGGCCTAAGACCCTAAATCGGAGGATCGGTCTATATGGCAGCTATATCCAAATTTGGACCGATCAGGGCCAAATTGACGAAGGATGTCGAAGGGCCCAACGCAACTTACTATCTCAAATTTCAGCAAAATCGGATAATAAATGTGGCTTTTATGGGCTTAAGACTCTAAATCGGAGGATCGGTCTATATGGCAGCTATATCCAAATTTGGACGGATTTGGGCCAAATTGACAAAGGATGTCGAAGGGCCTAACACAACTCACTGTCCCAAATTTCAGAAACATCGGATGATAAATGTGGCTTTTATGGGCCAAAGACCCTAAATCGGAGGATCGGTCTATATGGCAGCTATATCCAAATCTGGACCAATCTGGGCCAAATTTATTTAAATACTGTCTGATTTCAACAGACAGAGGGACAGACGGACGGACATGTCTAGATGGTCTTAGATTTTTAGGCTGATCAAGCATATATATACATACTTTATAGGGTCGGAAATGGATATTTAGATGTGTTGCGAACGGAATGACAAAATGAATATACCCCCATCCTTCGGTGGTGGGTATAAAAATGATATATTGTGGCGTCAAAGCAAGGCTTTAGTCAACAATAGAGCTAGATGGAGGAAGCTTTTTGATGCCTATGTGATGCGAATGAAAATAGGGTAATACATTTTTTGATATCCAAAGTGGGAGGGGTGGGGACGGACCCTCCCCCATACCCCAATTGTCAAAAAACGCCAGATCTCGGAGATGCTTGCACCGATTTAAGCGACATTTTGTATACCACCTTATCGTACCCCAAAAACACGAAATTGGTATAAAATGTTGGGTCAAATAATTCGGGGGGATGCCCCATCCGAAAAACCACCCGAACGGACATGTGCACCAATTGGGACAATATGGGTATCAAATGAAAGGTATTTAAGAGTAGAGTACGAATTTGGTATACACATTTCACTCTTAAGTTTCGGAGGGTCCCCTACCCCCCAAAAAGACCCAAGAGGACACTTTCACCGCTTTGGGCAATATGGGTATCAAATGAAAGGTATTTGAGAGTTGAGTACAAACTTGGCATTAAAATGCTACTCGAAGTGCAGAGGGGGGCCCACCCCCAAAATCACTACCCAAGAGGACACTTTAACCCCTTTGAGTGATATGGGTATCAAATAAAAGGTATTTAAAAGTGGAATACAAATCTGAGACAAAAGAATTATTTTCTAGTATCTGAGGGCGCTCCCCACCACCCAAAACCCTCTAGCAGGACAAATTTATCGATTGGGAAAATATGGAAACAAATGAAAGCTATTTGAAGGTAAAGTTCAATGCTGCTATAAAAGTTTATTCCTTGGTGTCTGAGGCGGCTCCCCACCTCCCAAAACCCCTTAACAGGACATGTTTACCTATTGGGACAATATGGGTATCAAACGAAAGATATTTTTGAAAGCTGAGTACACATCTGTTATAAGGAGGATACAGAACGAGCTGCCGATCTTTAAGAATGTCGTATCCCATGTGGTCACTTTGAAATATGATTTTGAATGTAGGTAACCAAAACAAAAAATTAGTGTGAATTTGACCATACCCCCTATCTCTGAATATCTTATAATAGCCTCCTTCAAAATGCTTGATATTATGGGGTTTAAACAAAATCTTGCTCTAGCACGATGCTGATATTACTTCAGAGTCCGCCTCCAAACTCCCTTCAAACCGGTCATGATTGCCTACTATGGCGATAAATAATAGGTATTTGATAGTAGAAAACGAATTTGATATCCAAGTTTGAAGGGGGTCGTGCCAACCCATAAACTCCCCTAAACCCATGGCAATTGGGGATCAAATTAAAGAAATTTAAGAGTAGAGCACTATGTGGATAGTTTTTCGGGACTAAGTACGGGCTAATGCTGGCAACATTTGTGAGATACTATGGCATGTAAAACTTCTCTCCAAAGATATGTCGCACTGCTCCACGTCGTTCGGATTTCGGCTATAAAAATCAGGTCCCTTATCATTGAGCTTAAAACTTGAATCCGACTGCACTCATTGATATGTGAGAAGTTTTGCCCCTTAGTGAAATGTTCATGGGCTAAATTTGTTGTTTGTTTGTAAGTATGTGGGTGGCAGCCTCACCCTGCTTACTCCTCAAACTGACATATTTTGTGAATTATGGCAAAAAGGGCCTCAAATCTGTATCTGTTTCATGGCCAAGTGTTTCACCTCATAAACTTCCCCTAAATCACACATGTATACCGACTATAGCAATCTGTAGCTCCAATGTGATTTTCGGGAGTGGAGTATGAATCTGATATCCTCTTTCGGGGCAAAGAGTTTCGCTACTCCAATCCACCACTAAATCCAAGAGAATGAAGTAGATCGAACATCGAAACTTTAATGGGCGGATCCTCCCCTTACCCTATTTCCAAAAACGACAGATCTGGGAGATAGGTGGGATATCTAGGTGGCCGATGGGCAAATTTTCATTTGCTATACAAGAAATTCTGTGATCCTTTCATAATGCCTGGGTTTAAAAGTAACCGTTGGGTGGAGTGTATGATTTTTCATTTCAAATCTCTACCCCGGAATAGGTTCTACCAATTACGCAAACACTTTAAAAGCCTTTCAAGGATAGCTACGGTTGCATTATCCCCTAGGCGGTTGAAAAAATGTGTCTGTTTCCAGTGGTGCAGTAAATCTAAAGGCGAGGAGTAAATTCAGACCCAATAGCTGCGGTGGTGGTATCAGACCGTAGCATGTTGTCCGCCCGTTATACAAGTGTAGGTGCCTTGAGTCTTGTAGTCGAGAGTAGTGCTTCAAGCGCACAACCAGTCGTCAGAATAACGAATGAGGGAGGGAAGGCAAACCCAGAGATATGCGCAGTTTTCCCCAGCCTTAAACCAATTAACGACGGACCCTCGATTTCCTTGTCCAATTTTGTTGAAATTTCATGTTTTTATTATGTTTTTATGACCATTTATGACCATTTGGCAAAGAAAAATGACTTTTACATAAAATCGCTACATTAGGTTTAAAATCGCACAGTCAGCGCCGAATCCGATAAGCTTCCGAAGCAAGTTGAAAACCAACTGGACAAAATTCGGAAGACTACTCAGAAGAAGACTTGGGCAAGATAATTTAGATTTTCCAGGACATTCACGACAATGTTTACAGGATTACGACTGCACTGATGGGGTCTTTCGAAGATAGATGGCCTCTTCGGGAAAGGAAATCCGCCCAAGAAAAACCCTGGATGACCGGGGAGATTCGCAATATTGGGAAAGAGACTTTTTAACAGAGAACGCAAAAAACCGGAAGTATATTGGGATGTGCATTACAAACGGCTCCAGAAATCCAATAAAATTACCAGAGCGACAAACGTGCCTCCTGGAAGCTTTTCTACGAACATGTCAATAGCGTTAATGACGCCGCCAAGATGAAAAAGTTTCTCTCAAAAACCCATGCCCAAACTTAAACTTTAGTAGACGACATTGGAGTGAGAGCTGACCTATAAGCCGTACGTCCTTTCTACTCAAAACCAGGGAAAGTATTGTGGAAACCATGATAAAGAGTAGGTCATCCAGCGAACTACTGAAAAACAAACATCATGTCTATGTCAAGGGAAGGTCGGTGGAAACTGCCTTGCACAAGGTTGTGCATAAAATAGGAGAATCCTTCGATGTCAACATTTTTATGCTGGCAGTGACATCAAGGGGCTTTTAACAATGTGCGGACCAACACACTGATCCAATCCTTAGACCGGTATCGAGTGGATCCGGTCATTAGCGACTGGATAAACCATATGCTAAGGAAAAGGTGGATAAATTGTGTGTCCCATGACATAAATATAAGGGCAAAAGTGGCGCAAGGCCCGCCATAGTGGGTGGCACAAGGCCCGCCATAGTGGATAATTTTTCGTCACTCCTATGGGTGATCATCAACTCGGATGCTGACTGAAGAGGGTTTGAACCCGTCTGCGACGATGTTATAATACCTCCAAGGGTAAGGATCCCAACCAGATATGGAGAACGGCCGAAAGGTTCTTGAAGATGGCTCTGGGCTAGTCCTAGAGATCTCAATGTTAACCCAGAGAAGACTGATTCTGCCTGGTCACGAGGAAGACAAAGGTGGGTCAAATTGACTTACCACGTTTCCTCAATATAACGATTTCGATATCTGACAAGGTCAAATACTTAGGTGTGATTTTGGGCAGGAAACTGAATTGGAAGTGTCACATTCAGGAGCGTACCGAGAAGGTTCATAGATATTGGGCACTATGTAGACGGGCCGTTGGTTCGAAATGGATTTGAGGATTGTCCACTGGCTCTACAGGAGCGTGATGAGACCTAAGTATCGGTCACGCCTCAGTAGTTTGGTGGACTGCGATGGAGAAAAAGTGCAACATAAGGACCATACAACAGGTTCAGAGACCATGTTGTCTTGGCATAGGCGGAGCGATGAGGACCACTCCTATTAGGGCAATGGAAACCATTCTAGATATCCGACTCATAGACATACAGATTAAGTGTGAGGCAGCCATTGCAGCTGTGAGACTTAAGGCGATGGGAGAATGGATGAAGGATAGGAGCAGCTCATACCATCGCGGTATAATCGAGGCGACGATAGGATATCTGAAAGGAATGGAACAGGTTTCCGATCGGATACCTGAGACGACACTTGAGGTCGAGTGCAAGGCACTGCTGCCAGTGGCACAGTCTTGCATTGATGGAATCCTAATATTGCCATCTGGGAGATCATGTTACACTTATGGATCAAAGCTAGATGACAGAGTGGTCCTTGAGGTCTATATTGAGAACGCAGGTACTGTGATTTGTTTAAGACTGCCTGACCATAATACGGTAGTGCAGGCGGTGATGCGGACGATCACAGAATGCGGGAGGTGGTGTGGTGTTAACGCGAGTATGAAAATCTTTACGGACAGTAAACATGCCATAAGGGCAATAACAACCAGGATGGTAAAATCACGAACAGTCTTGAAATGTAAGAAGGAGATTAACGCTTTCCCTGAGAATGACAAGCATTCCGCATTGTTTGGGCGCTGGGCCATAACGGAGTAAGTGGGAATGATACATGAGACCCAATGTAAAATTGGTTAAAAGGATTTTACTTTTTTCAGGCACCAGAAGAACTGAGAGAGTTTAATTGATTTAGTCTCGAGAGTTTCAAGGTACACCCAAAATGGTACGAAAGGTAGCAAGGACGTTCCGTCTAGAAGTAGAGGAGTGAGTATTCAGATGAAATCTGCGGCTGAAGGATAAATAAGATGAGGAAATTACAATGAGTTAACCGATGGCCTCAATAAAATTTTTTCAACTCTAGTCTGAATCAGCAGTTGTAAACATTAGCAAGTTATTGGACTTTTAATAGTGATCTGGCCGATTCATATGTGTAACTAGGGGGCAATCTCTGTTCTGTTGTTACTATAGGATTACAATGAACTAAAATGTCAAAGCGAGTCGGATGTCTATTGCCGATATGACCAAACATAACTTAACACAACTAAATTAGTTAAAATGTAAAAATTCCCATGAACATTCCATTAAGAAACAGGGGGAAACTTCTCATATATCAATGAGTGCTGTCCGATTTAAGTTTTAAGCTCAATGGTTCATAGCCGAGTCCGGCCCTTCCTAATAGTTGAGCATGTTATATTATGAATTGTTATTAAATATTATAGTTTCTAATAGAAGTTAACTAAAAAATATATTTTTTAATAATCAGGTTTTTTTATAACATTGCAATGGCTTGAATTTTCTGCTTTTTAAAAGAATTTTTCACCACTGCATCCATCAACTACAGCAGCCAGTTTTTATTGTGTGGTACTGGGGTGCGTATACGTTTACCAAATAACACTTATTACACATACGCCACATTGCACACAGTTATTCAATTATTTGACTACTTATCATAAGAGAAAATCCTCTTAGAGATTTTGAAACTTGCAAGTTCTTGTCGTGCAGTGTGTTTGTCTGTGATTAGGGTAGCAAAGTTAATAGCAATTGAGAATAATAATGCGATTGTCAACTCTAAATGAAATTGGCCGATGACCAATGCGTGCCTTTATGGATGGAATTGTTATTTGAAAATATCCATTTGTCAATTTGGAGTCGCATATAAGATTTAGGGAGATTTACAACCTAAATGACTAGTTGAACATTAACAAGGTTTACGAGGGCTGCTTTATAAGTTTCTCTTCTAATAATGAGAATGCAAATATTTTCATCAAAAACGGTTAAATTGTCAAATTTTAAATCATAATACAGAAAACCTAATACAAAAAAATTCGAATACAGAAAATCCTTATACAAAAGCAATAAAAACCTATTACAAATATGGAAAAATCCTAGTATAAAACAAGTAAAAGCGTGTCAAGTTCGCCCGGGCCGAATCTTGTATACCCTCCACCATGGATCGCATTTGTCTAGTCCTTTTCCCGGCATCTCTTTTTATGCAAAAATATGATAAAAGAAACCAAGTTATAGTCTGTATCGGACCATAAAAGAATGGTGAACATTGTAGAAGTCATTGTGTAATATTTCAGTTCATTCGAATAGGAATTGAGCCTTGGAAGGGCTCATGAAGCATAATCGGGAGATAGGTTTATATGGGAGCTGTATCAAGCTATTGATCGATGCAGACCATATTAGACACGTATGATGAAGGTCTTGAGAGAAGCCGTTGTAAAAAATGTCTGCCAAGTCGGATGAGAATTGCGCCCTCTGGAGGCTCAAGAATGCAAAATCCCAGATCGGTTTTTATGGCAGCTATATCAGGTTATGTACCGATTAGCACAGATATTGGAAGTCATAACAAAACACCTCATGCAAAATTTCAGCGAAATCAGATGAGAATTGCTCGCTCCAATAGCTCAAGAAGTTAAGACCCAAGATCGGTTTATATGACAGCTATACCAGATTATGAACCGATTTGAATCATACTTAACACAGTGGTTGGAATACCAAAACACTACGTGCAAAAATTCAGTCAAATCGGACGAGAATTAGGCCCTTTAGAGGTTCAAGAAGTCAAGATCCTAGATCGGATTATATGGCAGCTATATCAGGTTATGTACTGAGTTGCGCCATATTTAGCACAGTTATTGGAAGTCATAACAAAACACCTCATGCAAAATTTCAGCGAAATCGAATGATAATTGCTTGCTCCATTAGCTCAAGAAGTCAAGATCCAAGATCGGTTTATATGACAGTTATACCAGATTATGAACGGATTTGAATCATACTTAACACAGTGGTTGGAATACCAAAACACTACGTGGAAAAATGCAGTCAAATCGGACGAGAATTGCACCCTCTAGAGGTTCAAGAAGTAAAGATCGGGTTATATGACAGCTATACCAGATTATGAACCGATTTGAATCATACTTAACACAGTGCTTGGAATACCAAAACACTACGTTCAAAAATTCAGTCAAATCGGATGAAAATTGCGCCCTCTAGAGGCTCAAGAAGTCAAGATCCCAGATCGGATTATATGGCCGCTATATCAGGTCATACTTAGCACAGTTATTGCAAGTCATAACAAAACACCACGTGCAAAGTTTCAGTCAAATCGGACGAGAATTGCGCCCTCTAGAGGTTCAAGAAGCCAAGACCCAAGATCGGTTTAGATGGCAGCTATTTCAAATCATGGACCGATTTGGCCCATTTACAATCCTTACCGACCTGCACTAATTAGAAGTAATTGTGCAAAATTTCAAGCGGCTAGCTTTACTCCTTCGAAAGGACAGACGCGCTTTTGACAAACAGACGGACGTACGGACGGATGGACAAACGGACGGACGGACGGACAGACGGTCGGACATGGCTAGATCGACTTAAAATGACATGACGATCAAGAATATATATACTTTATGGGGTCTCAGACGCATATTTCGAGGTGTTACAAACAGAATGACGAAGTAAGTATACTCCCATCCTATTGTGGATGATATAAAAAGAAATTCAAATACAAATATGATGAAGAGTGAAATTGTAATAAAAATAAACATAAAATACAGGTCGTAAAAGAAATTTGGATGAGAGGGCTAAAACTGAAATATAAAATGGAACACGTTTTTTTCGAATCTATCCAATTTGGAGTCCTAAGTATTAAAGAAAGCCCCAAGTATTAAAGACATTGGCCATTTTTGGCAAAATTTTATCATTTTTTGAATAAATGGCCCACTGTGGCAACTGGGAAATAGTGGGCTAAAACCGTTTACAGGAAATATAAAATGGACCACGATCTTTCGCATCTATATAATTTGAAGCTCTAAGTATTAAAAAAACCAGGATATTGGCAATTTTTGTCAAAATTTGGCAAAATTCTTTCATTTGTCCTAATGGTGCCCCATTTTCAGAATAAATGGCCCACTGTGGCCAACTGGGAAATAGGGGGCTAAAGCTGTTTACAGGAAATATAAAATGGAACACGCTTTTTCCGAATCTATCTCATTTGGAGCCCTTTTTGGCAAAATTTTGTAATTTTTCCTTATGATGTCCAACTTTTCAGAGTAAATGGTCCACTATGGCCAATTGGGAAACAGTGTGCTAAAACCGTTTACTGAGAATATAAAATAGAAAACCTTCTTTCCAAATCTATCCAATTTGGAGCCTTAAGAATTAAATAAACCAAAATATCGTCCATTTTTGACAAAATGTTGTAATTTTTCCTTATGATGCCACATTTTTCAGAATAAATGGCTAACTGTAATAAACTGGGAAATAGAGGGCTAAAACTGTTTACAGGAAATATAAAATGGAACACGATTTTTCCGAATCAATCCCATTTGAAGCCCTATGTATTACAGAAACCAAGATATTAGCCATTTTTGGCAAAATTTGGTCGTTTTTCCTTATGATGCCCAACTTTTCAGAGTAAATGGCCCACTATGGCCAATTGGGAAGTAGTGTGCTAAAACCGTTTACAGGAAATATAAAATGGAACATGCTCTTTCCGAATCTATCCAATTTGGAGCCTTAAGAATTAAATAAACCAAAATATCGTCCATTTTTGGCAAAATGTTGTAATTTTTCCTTATGATGCCACATTTTTCAGAATAAATGGCTAACTGTAGTAAATTGGGAAATAGCGGGCTAAAACTGTTTACAGGAAATATAAAACGGAACACGCTTTTTCCGAATCTATCCCATTTGGAGCCCTATGTATTACAGAAACCAAGATATTAGCCATTTTTGGCAAAATTTGGTAATGATGCCCAACTTTTCAGAGTAAATGGCCCACTATGGCCAATTGGGAAATAGTGTGGTAAAACCGTTTACAGAGAATATAAAATAGAAAACCTTCTTTTCGAATCTATCCAATTTGGAGCCTTAAGAATTAAATAAACCAAAATATCTTCAATTTTTGGAAAAATGTTGTAATTTTTCTTATGATGCCACATTTTTCAGAATAAATGGCCAACTGTAGTAAACTGGGAAATAGAGGGCTTAAACTGTGAACAGGAAATATAAAATGGAACACGATTTTTCCGAATCAATCCCATTTGGAGCCCTATGTATTATAGTAACCAAGATATTAGCCATTTTTGGCAAAATTTGGTTATGACCAATTGGGAAATAGTGTGCTAAAACCGTTTACAGAGAATATAAAATGGACCACCCCTTTGGAGCCTTAAGAATTAAATAAACCAAAATATCGTCCATTTTTGGTAAAATGTTGTAATTTTATGATCCCTGGGTTCTCAAAGTAGACCCCAAGCCCACCCTTTCTTCTAGATTTGATCCATACGTATAAAATGATCTTCCAGATGACAATGCTAGGGTACCGTCAATCAAAGACTGCGCCACTGGCAGCAGTGTATCGCACTCGATCTCGTGTGTCATTTAAAGTCCTCTGGCCTTCACTGCCAAATCATCTGCTCTTTCCTTCCCCCTTACTCCGTTATGACCCGACCATCTTCTTACACTCCAAGACTCTTCCTGACCTTAGCGTCTAGGTTGTTATTCCCCTAATGGCCAGTTTACTACACGTAAAAATTTTTACACTCGATGTCCTCGCGTGAACACCTCACGCATTCCATGATCGCCCGAATCACTGCAGCATCGTATCATAGGCAGTAAACCAAAACAGATCTCAGTCCCTGGGTTCTCAATGTAAACCTCCAGGCCCACTCTGTCCTCCAGCTTTGATCCATCTGTACAGCATGATCTCCCAGATGGCAATACTAGAATTCCGTCAATCCAAGACTGTGCTGCTGGCAGCAGTTTCTCGCACCCGACCTCAAGTGACATCTCAGGTATCTGATCGGAAACCTCTTCTAATCCATTCAGGTTTCCTATCGTCACCCTGATTAAACCGCGATGGCATGACCTGCTCCCTACCTCTATCCATTCTCACATTGCCTTAAGTCTCATAGCCGCGGTGACCGCCTCACACTTATAATGTATATCTGTGAGATATCCAGAATTGTTCCGCCTATATTAAAGAAAACATGTTCTATGAACCTGTTGTACTATCCTTACATTGCACTTTTTCTTCATCGCAGTCCACCAAACTACTGAGGCGTAAGTAAGTATTGGTCTCATTATGCTCTTGTAGAGCTAGTGCCCTACCCTTGCATTCAGGCCCCATTTCGAGCCTACAGCCCTCTACATAGTGCCCAACATCTGTGAGCCTTCTCGGTACGCTTCTGAATGTGACACTTCCAATTCAGTTTCCTGTCCAAAATCGCGCCAACTATTTCAAGTATTTGACCTTGTCAGATATCGAAATCGTTCTATTGAGGAAATATGGTAAGTCAAATTGGCTCAACTTCGTCTTCCTCTTAAACAGGCATATTTCAGTCTTCTCTGAATTAACGTTGAGAGCCCTAGGTCTAGCCCAGTCGTGTGCCATCTTCAAGACACTTTCGGCCCTTCTGCATAGCTGATTCGAATCTTTACCCGTTAGAAGTATTATAACATAGTCCAAGTAGCAGACAGGTTCAAATCCCTCCTCAGTTAGCATCCGCAATAGATTATTTATAGTGGTCACCCTTAGGATTGGCAACAAAATGTCCCCTGTGGCGTGCTTTGAGCTACTTTTTCCCAGTCTCTAAGAAGCCCAGTACTCGTCTTAGGATTGGATCAGTATGTCGGTGCGCACATTGTTAAAAGCCTCCTCGATGTCAATATATACCGCCAATGTGTACGTCTGGCATCGAAGGATTCTTCATGCCCTCGTGCATGGCAGCCTCCTTCCTTCCCTTGAAATAGCCATGCTTTTTGTATATGAGTAGTTCGCTGGATGTCCTACTCTTTATCATGGTATTTGTACTCGTATTGTGTTGTGTTGTTTTCCATGGTTTTGAGCAGAAAGGACGTAAAGCTTTTGACTCTGTAGGCCTTTTTGTTGTCGTACAACTTGCCTTGCAGGGCTGTAACGGCTTGGCATAGGCCACACCTTTTAAGGACCGGTTGCTATCTTTATACCCGGGCGTGGTCAGGGAAATGGGGTGGTGATCTTAGACTTAGAAGATGTATTTATTAGGGCCTATTACAAAAACCAAAAATTAGATAGCATAAACCATGATGAATAACAGGGCTTGGGTATAAATACCACCCCTACCCCATGCCAGGCTTTCGCAGTATATGCAAGTCCTGTTCAGACAGAGAAAATAGTAGCCAGAAGGGGCGCCAGATAGTCGGCCTCCTTCAGTAATAACGCCGGAAATATTCTGTCAGGTTCGCTTCTCAAGCCTTCCTTAACCATATATTCCGTAATGATAAGCCTTCGATCAACCTTATTATTCCAAGATTTCGGTTTCTTCGTGAGTCCAGTCGTATCCTGTGGATAATGCATTTTCATTAATAGCCTCAACATGTTCTCCGTTGTCTACTAATGTTTCAGTTTGGGCATGGGTTTTTGAAAAATCTTTTTTTGATTTTGGTGTCGTCATTAACGCTATTTACCTGTTCGGAAAAAAGCTTCCAAGAGGCACGTTTTGCCGTTCTGATAATCTTATTGTGGGTTGCCCAAAAAGTAATTGCGGATTTTTCATATAGTCGGCGTTGACAAATTTTTTCACAGCTTGTGACACTGTAATTGCATTCTTTCTTCTGTCAGTTATCAGCTGTTACTTTTAGCTTGCTTTAGAAAAAAAGTGTAAAAAAAGCATATATGATTAAAGTTCATTCTAAGTTTTATTAAAAATGCATTTACTTTCTTTTAAAAAATCCGCAATTACTTTTTGGGCAACCCAATATTTATTGAGCTATGTGATACACATCCCAATAAACTTCCGCTTTTTACGACGTGCTCTGTTATAAAGTCTGCGGACTTCTTTCTCAATGTTGCGAATCTCCCAGGCCATCCAGGGTTTCCCTTGGGCTGATTTCCTTGCTAGAAGTGGACAACTATCTTCGAAAAGCCCCATTATTGCAGTCGTAATGGCTTCTACGTTTGGACAATCTAAATTATCTTGCCCAAGTATTTTTCTGATAAGTTTTTCCGAATTTTGTCCAGTTGGGTTTCAACTTGTTACGAACGCTTACAGAATTCGGCCCTTACCGTGGAGTAAATGCAGTCAGACTCAAGGACTTCATGCAGGCGTCGAAATGCTTACCGTATTCGGCCCTGGCTGTAGGGTAAGTCCGGTCAGACTCAAGGCGTCCATGCAGGCGTCGAAATGCTTACAGTATTCGACCCTGACCGTGAGGTAAGTCCAGTCAGACTCAAGGACTTTTTGTAGGCATTGAAATGATATGTAAAGATGCGTTGAAGGACCGTCTTGAGTAGATGGAATTCGATGTAAATTTTGCGGCTAAAGGAAAGAGAAGATTGAGGAATTACAATGGACCATAAAGGCCATCAGCGTATATTAGAGCAATGTTTTGATAGCATCTTCCCCAACCTACCCTATTTTTATACCCTCCACCATAAGATGGGGGATATACTAATTCGTCATTCTGTTTGTAACTACTCGAAATATTCGTCTGAGACCCCATAAAGTATATACATTCTTGATCATCGTGAAATTTTATGTCGATCTAGCCATGTCCGTCCGTCTGTCCGTCCGTCCGCCCGTCTGTTTGTCGAAAGCACGCTAACTTCCGAAGGAGTAAAGCTAGCCGCTTGAAATTTTGCACAAATACTTCTTATTAGTGTAGGTCGGTTGGTATTGTAAATGGGCCATATCGGTCCATGTTTTGATATAGCTGCCATATAAACCGACCTTGGGTCTTGACTTCTTGAGCCTCTAGAGTGCGCAATTCTTATCCGATTGGAATGAAATTTTGCACGACGTGTTTTGCTATAATATCCAACAACTGCGCCAAGAATAGTTCAAATCGGTCCATAACCTGATATAGCTGCCATATAAACCGATCTCGGGCCTTGACTTCTTGAGCCTCTAGCGTGCGCAATTCTTATCCGATCAGAATGAAATTTTGCACGACCTGCTTTGTTATTATATCCAACAACTGTGCCAAGTATGGTTCAATTCAGTCCATAACCTGATATAGCTGCCATATAAACCGATCTTGGGTCTTGACTTCTTGAGCCTCTAGAGTGCGCAATTCTTATCCGATTGAAATGAAATTTTGCACGACGTGTTTTGTTATTATATTCAACAACTGTGCGAAGTATGGTTCAAATCGGTCTATAACCTGATATAGCTGCCATATAAACCGATCTTGGGTCTTGACTTCTTGAGCCTCTAGAGGGCGCAATTCCTATCCGATTTGGCTGAAATTTTGCATGACGTATTTTATTTTTACTTTCAACCACTATGTCAAATAAAATACAAGTCGGTTAATAACCTGATATAGCTGCCATATAAACCGATCTTGGGTCTTGACTTCTTGAGCCTCTAGAGGGCGCAATTCTTATCCGAATGGAATGAATTTTTGCACGAAGTATTTCGTTATGATATCCAACAACTGTGCCAAGTATGGTTTAAATCGGTCCATAACCTGATATAGCTACCATATAAACCGATCTTGGGTCTTGACTTCTTGAGCCTCTAGAGGGCACAATTCTTATCCGATTTGAATGAATTTTTGGACGAAGTATTTCGTTATGATATCCAACAACTGTGTCAAATAAGGTTCAAATCGGTTCATAACCTGATATAGCTGCCATATTAACCGATCTGGGATCTTGACTTCTTGACCCTTACAGGTCGCAATTATTATCCGATGTGCCTGAAATTTTGTACGACGGATCCTCTCATGACCATTAACATATGTGTTTATTATGGTCTGAATCGGTCTATAGCCCGATACAGATCCCATATAAATCGTTCTCTCTATTTTACTTCGTGAGCCCCAATGGGCGCAATTCTTATACGAATTGGCTGAAATTTTACACAGGTCTCCAACATATAATTTAATTGTGGTCCGAACCGGACCATATCTTGATATCGTTTTAATAGCAGAGCAACTCTTTTCTTATATCCTTTTCTGCCTAAGAAGAGATGCCGGGAAAAGAACTCGACAAATGCGATCCATGGTGGAGGGTATATAAGATAAGAATTAGCACGCTTTTACTTGTTGTTTTTAAGTTGGGTTGGGTTAGGTAAGGTTTAAGTGTCAGTCAGACATCAGACTCACTTAGACGTTTTCGACCATTTTGATACCACAGGAACAGAAGAAGGAATATGCATTCTATTTCTTACCGTTGAACCATCCAGATCGCTTAAAGAAGGCCAACAACTTGCGAATGTTCACATCCGCTATATTGGACAGGTTCTCAAAGAAATGAGAACCTAAAATGGAACTCCTCTGACTGCCAGTGCGTGATAAACACGCAGCGGTTGTTCTATAGTTTGGTTGTTATTAGGTTGGGTTAGGTTTAAGTGGCAGTCTGCCATCATAGTCACTTAGACGTTTTCGTCCATTGTGATATCACAGGAACAAAAGATGGAAGATGCCTTCTATTTCCTACCGTTGAACCATCCGGATCGCTTAAATAAGGCCAACAACTTGCGAATGTTCACTATATTAGACAGCTTCTCAAAGAAATGAGAAACAAAAGTGGAACTCCTTCTGACTGTCAGTGCGGGACACACACACACACAGAAGGTGTTCTATAGTTTGTTTGTTATAAAGACTCCCTTATTACCAAGTACAAGATTGGCTTATGCACCTTTCCAAAGAGGATTCCCGCCCACTAAAATAATTCCCTGATATCCATAATACTCCCGAAATTGAAAATTAGTTATTCTCACAAATTTCCACCTCATTTGTCTTTAGCTCTCATGCCACATTGCCTGTGTGTGCTAACTTACTACCATTGGCCAAATTGTCTGCAAGCAAATATGAACGCCAGGAAGGATGTTACGATTTTAACCAAATACCCAAAACAATACGACTACAACGATTTATTATCTTTTCAATCATACCGTTTTTGTTTTTTTTTTTTATTTCCAAACAGAAAAAAAGGACTTCATATGCTTAGCAATTCCCCATGGCTTAAGTAAATCCAAAGATACAAAACTCCATGGAAAAGCGAAATATTTTCCAGACATTTTTAGTTTTCTTTTCTTACAGCTGTGTAGTCTTGTCGCAGTCCCTCTACCCTTACCTCTGAAATGATAAATTTGGGGAATAACGGTTCTCGAACAGGAATATTTTGAAGGGATATTCCTGCTTGTACGCACTCCATGGCGTCCAACGAAACATTTGTCTTGTTTGTCTAGTGTAGGAGTGTTGAGGTGGTGGGGTAGGGGGGGGGGGGGTGGTTGTAGTTGCCAGAGGACATAGCCCGCTATGGAAGTGAAGAATGTGGAATGTGACAAAAGAAATGTCATCTTTTATTGTTACAATTTTATTTGATCATTTCTGATGTAGGATAATATTTGTTGGCATCGAAACAGCAGAAAAATAAATGACGTTTATTAAGTGTGCTTTGTTCGAAGGTTCAAAGGTTTATTAGGTATGGTTTAGAAGACTGGGTAGTAATGAAATAAGGAAAGTTGAAAACATTATAAAATATTTCTGGAAATTTGAGTCAAACTTTAATTCCAGTACTGTGATGTAGATTTGACAAAATTTTACGGTAGCCCTATATGGGGCTACCTAAAATAAGTAAAATCGGAAGAACGGTTTATATGGGAGCTATATCAGGTCAAAGGCCGATTTAGATCATATTTGGAACGTAGTTTGGAGGTCACAGAAAAAGTCGTTTTGCAAGCTTTAAGCAAAATCGTTCAAAAACGGCAAATCAGCCGGTCCTGATAAAATACCTGCCGAACTGTTGCGGTATGGCGCATACCCTTTTACTCAGGCGATCACCATAACAATTTGGGAGGGCTGGGAAACAAACGCTGTCCCAACGGAATGAAAGAAGGGGATCCTAGTCACAATCCCAAAGAAGGGTGACCTCAATCAATGTAAGAACTGGAGGGGTATTGCATTACTAAACGCAATAAATAAAGTGATGGCAAGTTTTTTTCTGCAACGTATTTTGCCTGCACTTGAGAGCATTTTGAGGAAGGAACAGACAGGTTTTCGGCCAGGATGTTCTTGTGCCAACCACATTAACTCCCTGCGCATAATCGTTGAACAGTCTGCAGAACTTAAAACTTAATGGAGAACTTTATTCATCGACTTTGAGCTTACTTTTGACACAGTTTCGCGAAGTTCAATGTGGATAGTTTAAATCGGTCCATAACCTGATATAGCTGTCATATAAACCGATCTTGCGTCTTGACTTCTTGAGCCTCTAGCGTGCGCAATTCTTATCCGATCAGAATGAAATTTTGCACGACGTGTTTTGTTATGACATCCAACAACTGTGCCAAGTATGGTTCAAATAGGTTCATAACCTGATATAGCTGCCATATAAACCGATCTTGGGTCTTGACTTCTTGAGCCTCTTGAGTGCGCAATTCTTATCCGATTGAAATGAAATTTTGCACGACGTGTTTTGTTATTATATCCAACAACTGTGCCAAGTATGGTTCAAATCGGCCCATAACCTGATATAGCTGCCATATAAACCGATCTTGGGTCTTGACTTCTTGAGCCTCTAGAGGGCGCAATTCCCATCCGAATGGAATGGAATTTCGCACGACGTGTTTTGTTATGATACCCAACAACTGTGCCAAGTATGGTTTAAATCGGTCCATAACCTGATATAGCTGCCATATAAACCGATCTTGGGTCTTGACTTCTTGAGCCTCTAGAGGGCACAATTCTTATCCGATTTGAATGAATTTTTGCACGAAGTATTTCATTATGATATCCAACAACTGTGCCAAGTATGGTTGAAATCGGTCGATAACCTAATATAGCTGTCATAAAGGGTGATTTTTTTGAGGTTAGGATTTTCATGCATTAGTATTTGACAGATCACGTGGGATTTCAGACATGGTGTCAAAGAGAAAGATGCTCAGTATGCTTTGACATTTCATCATGAATAGACTTACTAACGAGCAACGCTTGCAAATCATTGAATTTTATTACCAAAATCAGTGTTCGGTTCGAAATGTGTTCATTCACCGTTCAGCGATGAGGCTCATTTCTGGTTGAATGGCTACGTAAATAAGCAAAATTGCAGCATTTGGAGTGAAGAGCAACCAGAAGCCGTTCAAGAACTGCCCATGCATCCCGAAAAATGCACTGTTTGGTGTGGGTTGTACGCTGGTGGAATCATTGGACCGTATTTTTTCAAAGATGCTGTTGGACGCAACGTTACGGTGAATGAACACATTTCGAACCGAACACTGATTTTGGTAATAAAATTCAATGATTTGCAAGCGTTGCTCGTTAGTAAGTCTATTCATGATGAAATGTCAAAGCATACTGAGCATCTTTCTCTTTGACACCATGTCTGAAATCCCACGTGATCTGTCAAATACTAATGCATGAAAATCCTAACCTCAAAAAAATCACCCTTTATAAACAGATCTGGGGATTTGACTTCTTGAGCTCCTAGAGGGCGCAATTCCTATCCGATTTGGTTGAAATTTTGCATGACGTATTTTACTTTTACTTTTAACAACTGTGTCAAATAAGGTTCAAATCGGTTCATAACCTGATATAGCTGCCATATAAACCGATCTGGGATCTTGACTTCTTGACCCCTAGAGGTCGCAATTATTATCCGATATGCCTGAAATTTTGTACGACGGATCCTCTCATGACCATCAACAATCGTGTTTATTATGTTCTGAATCGGTCTATAGCCCGATACAGATCCCATATAAATCGTTCTCTCTATTTTACTTCGTGAGCCCCAATGGGCGCAATTCTTATACGAATTGGCTGAAATTTTACACAGGTCTCCACATATAATTTAATTGTGGTCCGAACCGGACCATATCTTGATATCGTTTTAGTAGCAGAGAAACTCTTTTTTTATATCCTTTTTTGCCTAAGAAGAGATGCCGGGAAAAGAACTCGACAAATGCGATCCATGGTGGAGGGTATATAAGATTCGGCCCGGCCGAACTTAGCACGCTTTTACTTGTTATCTTTATTAGACTCCGTATTAGAAGCAACTAATGCTGAGGCACCCTTGGCATACGCTGGGGTATTAACGACTTCCTCGAAGACATCGACTACGTGGATGATATATGCCTCTTTGCACATCGCCTCAAGCCAACCACGCTACAATATAGCGAGAAATTTTCTAGGCTGGAAACCGCAAAGACAGTGGGGGAGGGGACGCCCCAAAGACACAAAGAAAAAAGTATTCAAAATTTCAGTCAAATCTGAAAAGAATTGCGACCATTAGAGGCTTAAGAAGAATAATCGGGATATCGTATAAGAAGTCAAATCGGAAGATCGGTTTTTATGGCTTATACCCCAACCGACCTACATTACATAGGAAGTCTTTGTGCAAAATTACAAGCGCCTAGACCTATTCCTTCAAAAGTTAGCGTGCTTTCGACAAAGAGACAGACAAGGGGGCAGAAGGACGGACGTGACTTAATAGACATAGAATGTCAAGACGATCAAGAGTATATATTAGGGAGGGTTGATTTGAATGGATAAAAAAAAATTTTAAATCAAACAGTAAAAACGGAGGCCACCGTAGCGCTGAACGCCTGGATTCGAATCCTGGCAGGAAAATCTGAAATTTTCAGCGGTGGTTATCCCCTACTAATGCTGGCGACGTTTGTGAGGTACTTTGCCATGTAAAAACTTCTCCCCAAAGAGGTGTCGCTCTGCGGCACCCCGTTCGCACTTGACTGTAAAAAGGAGGTCCCTTATCATTAAGTGTTTCGTAGAATTTAATGTAGATTACGTTTTTGCTATACGATTTAAAATAAAAACATGTAAAAAGGCGTTAAGTTCGGCCGGGCCGAACTTTGGATACCCACTACCTCGGGTATATATGTAAACCACCTTTCATCAAAATTCGGTGAAATTTTCATACCTTATACTCATATACCTCATACCGATCTGAACTATATACGACACGGATGTCGAAAAGCCGAACATAAGTCACTGTGTCAAATTTCAGTGAAATCGGATTATAAATGCGCCTTTTATGGGGCCAAGACTTTAAATCGAGATATCGGTCTACATGACAGCTATATCCAAATCTGGACCGATTTGGGCCAAGTTGCATAAACATGTCGAAGAGCCTAACACTAAGCACTGTCCCAAATTTCGGCGAAATCGGACAATAAATGCCTCTTCTATGGGCCCTAAACCTTAAATCCAGAGATCGGTCTATATGGCAGCTATATTCAAATCTGGACTGATCTGGGCGAAATTGAAGAAGGACGTCGAAGAGCCTAACCAAACTCACTGTCTCAAATTTCAGCGACATCGGACAATAAATGCGTCTTTTATGGCCCCAAAACTTAAAACCTAGATATCGGTCTATATGGCAGCTATATCCAAATCTGGACCGATCTGTGCGATATTGCAGAAGTATATCAAGGGGCTTAACTTAATTCACTGTTCCAAATTTCGGGGACATCGGGAAATAAATGAGCATTTTATGGGCCCAAAACCATAAATCAAGAAATCGATCTATATGGCAGCTATATCCAAATTTGAACCGATCTGGACCAAATTGAAGAAATATGTCAAAGGGCCTAACACATCTCACTGTCCTAAATTTCATCAAAATCGGATAATGAATGTGGCTATTATGGGCCTTACGCCATAAATCGGAGGATCGATCTATATGGCAGCTATATCCAAATCTGGACCGATCTGAGCCAAATTAACGAAGGATGTCGATGGGCCTTACACAATTCACTGCCCCGAATTTCATCAAAATCGGATAATAAATGTGGCTTTTGTAGGCCTAAGACCCTAAATCGGAGGATCGGTCTATATGGCAGCTATGTCCAAATCTGAACCGATCTGGACCAAATTAAAGAAACATGTCAAAGGGCCTAAGACAACTCACTGTCCCAAATTTCAGCGAAATCGGACCATAAATGTGGCTTTTATGGGCCTTAGACCCTAAATCGGAGGATCGGTCTATATGGCAGCTATATCCAAATCTGGGCCGATCTGAGCCAAATTGACAAAGGATGTCGAAGGGCCTAACACAACTCACTGTCCCAAATTTCAACAAAATAGGATAATAAATGTGGCTTTTATGGGCCTAAGACCCTAAATCGGCGCATCGGTCTATATTGGGGCTATATCAAGATATAGTCCGATATAGGCCATCTTCGAACTTAACCTGCTTATGGACAAAAAAAGAATCTGTGCAAAATTTCAGCTCAATATCTCTATTTTTAAAGACTGTAGCGTGATTTCAACAGACAGACGGACAGACGGACGGACATGGCTAGATCGTCTTAGATTTTTACGCTGATCAAGAATATATATACTTTATAGGGTCGGAAATGGATATTTCGACGTGTTGCAAACGGAATGACAAAATGAATATACCCCCATCCTTCGGTGGTGGGTATAAAAATCGACCCGCCCTAATAAATATACTTTGTTGGGCCTCAAATCATTACTTCGACGAGTTACAAACAGAATGACAATGTTAGTAGGCCCCCATCCTATAGAGGAGGATATAAAATGGAGGGTATGTGTCTCAAAAAAAACTTTTGTGTATTACCATCTGGGTGTGGAACATTGCACACTTTGTAATATATAAGACAATACCCATAGCCACTGATAGATCGAAGAGAAAGCTCCCTTTACTTCTCAGCAGTGGTCGCTGCAATTTGTCTGTCCAGATATCCAGAGGCATTCAGTGTAGCGTTAAATATACTACCTGAGATGATTTCGTCCTCAGTACACCCTCAATCTGGGTTCGGCTGAGTGTTGAACAGTGGGAGGATTTTTGATGTAACATCCACCAGACTACAACACCATATAGCATTAAAGGTCTGACAACTGCAGTACACAACCAGTGAATGGGATGGGTTTTAGACCCCCCATGATGGCTTTTATATTTTATTGAGAAAACTTAAAAGCGGATATGACATTGACCATGACCCCTTTTAATGTACACTCCTTGCATTTATGTAAAAGTATCAAAGTGTTATTTCTTGCCCACCTTCACATTTCCCCTGGGTGAGAGAGGTATTGGTAAGCATTTTCGCTTCGAGTTTGTTAAAAGAAATAAAGGATATCCTTTTTAATGTTTGCGTACAACAACAACAGCGACATCAACAAAATTTACGAGTTGTCATTGTTGACGATGATAGTATTCAATAAATTTATTGTCCTTTGTCATTCTTTCTGGAGTTCTGTCACTGTAAACAAGTCATATATCAATTCTTTTGTTATTGAAAAGGATACGGAAAAATTATTGCTGGCTGCAATAAATTTTCAAACGAATGGCGATTTAAAGCTAGGGTTTATAGCAGTGGTGGGCACACTAACACATTTGAACACTATTTCCAAGCCCAAGGGCACGGAGGTATACAGTGGAGGGGGGTGTATGTACTTATTTTGTATAGGATCTCCAAATACATACCAGGGTCATGGAATAGCCCTGAATTGGTTTTCCGGAGTGATATCGCAGGAAACGAAAAGGGAGATGAATATTTCAAGGATGAAGGGTGGGTCTTCGGTGATCGAACCCGTCACCATTTATGACTGGCGTCATTTATTTAGTTCTAAAACCTAGTGCAAGGCCAGTTCAGAGACGTTGGCGTGATCGGAATCTATACAAGGACACTGGAATGGTACGACTCTCTGGCCTATCGTCGAACCAGAAACTACTGACAAACCAATTATTTGCGGTTTCACAAGCAAGAGTCATAACATGTCACTGTGCTATAGGCCATGTGGTGGATTGGAGAGGATTTGGCACCCATTTGGGGATGGGTAGATTGCAGTGTGGGAGAATTGGGCAGCGGTGGTATTGGTCGCTGCCTGCTTTATCTGAGGGCGATGAGACCTCTGTCTTCAGCGATGTCTACATGTGGGAGATAGGATTGAGGGTCTATTTGATGCATGATTGCAGAGCGAGTAGACGATGCTTCAAACAAAAATTTGTGCCATAGCGAAAGCCAGAACGGAAATCCCGGGGAACGAATCTGCCACCTTCGGAACTAGGTATTATGTTTGACATTTTACCTGAACTCTAGGTCTTGAATTCGAAGACAGTGAGGTGGAAATATTAGGACTCCCCGGCCTATCGTCGACCAGGAAAGAAGGTCAGCAATAGGTCACCAAGAACAAGTGAATAGGTCATAACGGGGTACTGTGCGATTGGCCCTGTGGTGGATTGGAGAGGACTGCGCGGCTAGAGGATTATCCAGCGGGAGAGTGAGTTGAGTGCTCGGTCCTCAGTGATGGCTACAAGATTGAAATTGGATTAGAATTGGGAGTCTACTTCGATGCACTGGATATGCATAGATTGCTAAGACCGTCAAACGAGATGACGATCTTTCAAGCAGAAAACGGTGCCATTACGACAGCAGCGACTGAATGAGTCTGTCACACTCGAAACTTCGAATTTTGGTTGACACAGTGGCGGCACTAAAGATTTTGAATTGAAAGAAATTGAGAAATTGAATTGAGAGATTCAAAGATGTTCGAATTCTATGGCCTTCAGTCGATCAAAAAAAAAAAAAAAAACAGAAGAATTGCTTGCGTTTTCGACAACAGGCTACCGATAACAAGAGAAAGGTCATAATTACAACGACTACTTTGATGCACTGGACATCGATAAATTGCCAAGACCGCAGAACGAGTAAACAGTATTTAAAGCAGAAATCTTTGGCATTACAATAGCTGGAGCTGAGTTCCTGGGAAGAAATCTGCCAAAACTCGAAACTCGAAATTGTTGTTGAGAGAATGGCTTTGTTGAAGGCCTTGAATTCGAAGACAGTGAGGTAGAAATGTTAAGGCTCTCTGGCCTACCGTCGACCAAGAAAAGACGGCAGAATTGCTAGCGTTTTCCACAACAGGCCACCGAGAACAATGGAAAAGGTCATAACTACTACGATAACTTTGATGCACAGAATATCGACAGATCGTTTAGACCGCAGAACGAGTAGATAGTCGTTTTAAGCAGAAATCTGTATCATTATGGAAGGCTCTGCCATCCTCTTAACTCATTTTTGCTGAAAGAATTGCGGCGTTCAAGGCCTTGAATTCGAGGACAAACGAGGTTGAACTGCGTGACGAAAGTAAGAAAATTCCTAAAAATAATCCAGGGTCTCGATATAGTGCTGAATTGGCCTTCCGTAGACAGTGGTATTACTTCGAGGAGGATTCCGTGTGGCACTTGCGCCATACGTTTTAGTGTTCCTGAGTCCAGGTGCCCTCTTCATATGGCACTCGCTATATCATTGATGCCATGTCAATGTCTCTTTTTGACCGCTCTCCAGCTTTCCTCTCTGCTGCAAATCTTCATTGCTAGGTTTTCCGTTCCAATTTCACCAATCCTCTCTTCTAGTCGCGCCCAGCTGTTGCCCCAGCGTTGAAAGTGGAAGTTTGTGTGCCATCCATGTGCAATCCATCACCTCTCTTTAACGTAAATGCAAAATTGTGAGCTGCATTTTCTCATTATGTTTAGGTACTTGCGGAAGTATTCGGGCCAAATATTGCCTGCGTCAAATAGAAGTTTCCGTTACCTATCTTTCTTCCAATCCATTGTTGTATATCGGGTATGAAAGTAAAGATCCATGTGCCATGCGTGTCATTGTTCCATCTTGACTGCCAAATCTTCCGCGTGTCTTGTCGAATATCTTCCAATATGGACTCCTGTTGGGTTTTCCGTCTGGCGTCATCTATGGGCCTCTAGGGCCTGTAGGTCTATTAGCATCATACCGGCAATGACGAGGACTTCGGGTTAAGAGACTGTTCGTTAAGATTAGGTAACTTTCAGAGCAGCCGTCCTCTGTACCGAGAGCAGCGCCTTAGCCCTGCATCTAGTCTGTATAGATTAACCCTAAATCTCGCTTCCATATAAAAGAATATTATTGCAGGACTCCATTATTATCTGGCGTCTGCCTAGAAGACGTCCTCCGATGTTCGTCATTAATCGCTCGAATTGGGCCGTTATCTTCGCCGCTTTTTTTGCCCCGTACTGCATTTGGGCTCTAAACGTCAGTTTAGTGACAAGTCGTACCCCTAGATATTTCCGCATATCGATCCGCATATCTATCTCTGTGGGGATAAGTTTCCTTGTGAGCTGGTGTAGCACCTTCTTTGCATTGTCTGCTGTAGCCCGTGGGATTACAACCAATGTCTAGTTCTGATCATGACCTGCTGTAGTCTTCGTTATGCCACGTCAGTATTTCTTACTATGATGACAGCGGCATTGTTGTACGACCATAAATGTGTTTACTGGCATCTCCATACTCAGTGTTCCCTCGTAGTTGTCGTTCCAGAGTTTGGGTGCAAATATGGAAGCTTGTGTAGGGCCCGACGTTACTTCAGACCTTCCCATACCCTCTGTGGATGTGTAGAAGAGCACCCAGTCACTCAGATAACTTCTTACCACTGCTACTGCATCAGGGCTGTAAACGTCAGTTTAGTGTCGAATCCTAGCCCCAGGTATTTCCGCATATCGATTCGCATACCTATCTCTGCGGGGATATGTTTTCTCGTGAGCAGGAGTAGCTCTGTCTTTGCATTGTCAGCTGTAGCTCGTGGGATTCCAACCAATGTCTACTTTTGATCAGACATTGGCTGTAGTCTTCGTTGTGACTCGTCTGTATTTCTTGCTATGATGACAGTGGCATTGTCGTCCGACCATAAATGTGTTTGCTGGCATCTCCATACTCAGTATGCCGTCGTAGTTGTCGTTCCATAGGTTGGGTCCAAATATGGAAGCTTGTGTAACGCCCGACATTAATTCAGACCTTCCCATACCCTCTGTGGATGTGTAGAAAAGTGCCCAGTCTCTCAGATAAGTTCTCACGATACTCATCAGATACTATGGCACTTTAAAGCCCATCTTCATGGCACGCAAAAAGTCTACCCACCTAAGGCTGTTAAAAGCGTTCTTGCCGTCCAGTGTTGCCTATGGGATGATGGGTTTGCTACGAGGGTTCAAACGTTGACCTGCTTCCAAAACCTCAACTACGTCCTTTGTTGACTTCTCTGGGTATAAATCATGCTGCCGGCTTGAGAGTCCTGCATCGCCGCAGGTCTAGTATTTATCAAACGCTCCTACAGCTTGCCCGCTGTGCCCAGCATACATAGTGGCCTGTAAGACGATGGCGATTCTGGATCACTTTCCCCTTGCCGATCAAAATCAGCCTTTAGTGTTTCCATACATCTGGGAATATTTCTTCTGACAGACATCCCTTATAGATGTTCAGAAGCGTTTCTGGTCTTTTCTCGGCAATTATCTTCATGACTTCTATTGGGACTCCGTGGGCGCCATGCGTCTTTCAGCATTGAAGGCTACGTGCAGCGAGTTTGAGTTCTTCAAGTGTGAATAGGGAAGTGTGTGTGTCGACTCCAATGTATTCGTCGTTTGGTCTTGGAGCGCGTTCAGGGAATAGGTTGGTTACAATTTTCCGCATTGCTTTGTCATCCATCTCCATATTTGCGCTTTTCTCTTCAAGCTTTTTTATAATGAGAACAGGGGTCTCGGTTAAGATCTTTTCTTAGTTCTTCTCTTTGCACTCTTTTGCTTTTGGTACTGGCATTCCCGAGTGGCTTTTTGCCTCCTTATGTTGAGTATTAGACTACGAAGGCCACCGTAGTGCAGATGTTAGCATGTTCGCCTATGACGCTGAACGCCTGCGTTCGAATCCTAGCGAGACCATCAGATAATATTTTCAGAGGTGGTTTTTCCTAATGTTAGAAACATTTGTGAGGTACTATGCTATGTAAAAGCTTCTCTCCAAAGAGGTGTCGCACTGCGGTACGTCATCCGAACTCGACTATAAAAGGGAGGCCCCTTATCATTGAGCTTAAACTTGAATCGGTTAGCACTCATTGATATGTGAGAAGTTTGCCCCTATTCCTTAGTAGAATGTTCATGGGGAAAATTTGCAATTTTAAATATTGGGCATGTTCTGCTTCTGCTGCGCTCCTACGTTTAGATCTGGTGTAGTTTCCCATTATTCGCATGGTGTTCTTTCGCATTTGTTCATCTATTGAGTCATTCCACCAGTGTACTGCGGCTCTGGTTGTTATCGGTCCCTTAATTCTAGGCGTTGCCTTTATCACTTCCCTCAGTAATTATGGACATGGTGCGATTCGCTGCTATTGAGTCGTTTCCGCTGGATTCGGACTCCTGCGTATAAATATCTCGGCGAGAAGCAGAGATGGTTCTAGCTTGTTCACATTCCATTTGCGTGTGCTTGCCTTCATCTATTTTACTGGCATGACGTCTCTAGGACGAAAAGGGTAGTCGATTTACTGGTGATCACTTGCAGTGTATGTTTCCTGTCCATCTAGCCATGTCCGTCCGTCCGTCTGTTGAAATCACGATAGAGGTCTAACGCGTAAAGCTAGCCGACTGAAATTTTGCACAGATTCTTAATATTGATGTAGGTCATTGGGGATGCCAAATGAGCCAAATCGGTTCGGATATAGATATAGCTCCCATATAAACCTATCTCCCGATTTGACTTCTAGAGCCACTGGAAGCCTCAATTTCCATGCGATTTTGCTGAAATTGAGCCTGTAGTGTTCTGTTATGATTTTCAACAACTGTGTTAAGTATGATTCAAATCGGTCTATAACCCGATATAGCTCCCATATAAACCAATCTCGCGATATGACTTCTTAAAACCTTACAGCCGCAATTTTTGTCCGATTTGGCTGAAATTGAGCCTGTAGTGTTCTGTTATGATTTCCAACAACTGTGCAAGTATATTCTAAATTGGTCTAAAGCCTGATATAGCTCCCATATAAACCGATCACCCGATTTGACTACTGGATCCCTCACAATCCGCAAGTTTTGTTCGATTTGGCTGAAATTGAGCATTTGGTGTTCCGTTATGATTTCCAACAACTGTGGCAAGTACGGTCCCAATCGGTCTATAACCTGATATAGCTCCCCTATAAACCGATCTCCCGATTTGACTTCTTGAAGCCATACAAATCGCGATTTTTATCCCATTTGGCTGAAATTTTGCATATAGTGTTCTGTTATGACTCTCAATAACTGTGCCAAGTACGATCCAGACCAGATGTAGCTCTCATATTTTAGCAGAATCCATGGTGGCGGGTTCTCAAGATTTGGTCCGGCCGAACTTAGCATGCTTTTACTTGTTCTTACTCATCAGTATGATACTTGCTTCTTGTTCTATAGTTATCTGTGGCGGAAGAGAGGGTGCCACTTTACTGTTATGCCTATTACCTTGTAGAATTTTCACCGCGCGCGCAGATGGTTTGCCTGGCTCTTGACCTCTAGTGAGCATATTCAGCATTTTGGATGCATTCGAGCATTTTTATACCCTCCACCATAAGATGGGAGCTAACTAATTTCGTCATTCTGATTGTAACTACTCGAAATATTCGTCTGAGACCCCATAAAGTATATATATTCTTGATCGTCGTGAAATTTTATGTCGATCTAGCCATGTCCGTCCGGCTGTCCGTCCGTCCGTCTGTCTGTCGAAAGCACGCTAACTTCCGAAGGAGTAAAGCTAGCCGCTTGAAATTTTGCACAAATACTTCTTATTAGTGTAGGTCGGTTGGTATTGTAAATGGGCCATATCGGTCCATGTTTTGATATAGCTGCCATATAAACCGATCTTGGGCCGTGAATTCTTGAGCCTCTAGAGTGCGCAATTCTTATCCGATTGGGATGAAATTTTTGCACGACGTGTTTTGTTATGATATCCAACAACTGTGCCAAGTAAGGTTCAAATCGGTTTATAACCTGATATAGCTGCCATATAAACCGATCTTGGGTCTTGACTTCTTGAGCCTCTAGAGTGCGCAATTCTTATCCGATTGGAATGAAATTTTGCACGACGTGTTTTGTTATGATATCCAACAACTGTGCAAAGTGTGGTTCAAATCGGTCCATGTTTTGATATAGCTGCCATATAAACCGATCTTGGGTCTTGACTTCTTGAGTCTCTAGAGTGCGCAATTCTTATCCGATTGGAATGAAATTTTGCACGACGTGTTTTGTTATGATATCCAACAACTGTGCCAAGTATGGTTCAAATCGGTTCATAACCTGATATAGCTGCCATATAAACCGATCTGGGGTCTTGACTTCTTGAGCCTCTAGAGTGCGCAATTCTTATCCAATTTGTTATTGTTACTTTCAACAACTATGTCAAATAAAGCACAAGTCGGTTTATAACCTGATTTAGCTGCCATATAAACCGATCTGGGATCTTGACTTCTTGAGCCTCTAGAGGTCGCAATTATTATTCGATTTGCCTGAAATTTTGTACGACGGATTCTCTGGAGGCCACCGTAGCGCAGAGGTTAGCATGTCCGCCTATGACGCTGAACGCCTGGGTTCGAATCCTGCCGAGACCATCAGAAAAAATGTTCAGCGGTGGTTTTCCCCTCCTAATGCTGGCAACATTTGTGAGGTACTATGCCATGTAAAACTTCTCACCAAAGAGGTGTCGCACTGCGGCACGCCGTTCGGACTCGGCTATAAAAAGGAGGCCCCTTATCATTGAGCTTAAAACTTGAATCGGACTGCACTCATTGATATGTGAGAAGTTAGCCCCTGTTCCTTAGTGGAATGTTCATGGGCAAAATTTGCAAATTTGCATTTGGATTCTCTCATGACCATTAACATACGTGTTTATTATGGTCTGAATCGGTCTATAGCCCGATACAGCGCCCATATAAATCGATCTCTCTATTTTACTTCTTGAGCCCACAAAGAGCCCAATTCTTATTCGAATTGGCTGACATTTTACACAGGTCTCCAACATAAATATAATTTAATTGTGGTCCAAACCGGACCATATCTTAATATCGCTCTAATAGCAGAGCAAATCGTTTCTTATATCCTTTTTTTTTGCCTAAGAAGAGATGCAGGGAAAAGAATTCTACAAATGCGATCCATGGTGGAGGGTATATAAGATTCGGCCCGGCCGAACTTAGCACGCTTTTACTTGTTCAATTTATCTTCATTCTCGCCACAACGGATGCATAGACCCATGCTCTTTGTATCAGGCCCATTACATTCCCCCTGCATGTGGCCTGTTTCGTAGCATCGGAAACACGCTTGCGATCTTCCTTGTGCCGTATACGATAGTTTGTCATTGCGATTTTTATACTGCTTGCCTTAAGGAGCTCCTTGCCTGCTACAACCGGTAGGGAGACGAATGCCCTTCGTTTTTCTCTGCTGTTTATGGCCGTCAAGTGCTTGGACATTTCATCTTCGGCGTTGATGGTGGCGGCGATCTTTTCTGGAGTCGAAAGGGAGTCTGAGTCCTGGATCTCTTTATTCGCCTTTGGTCTAAGACCGTGGACCATCGCTGATATCTTAAGAGTTTCATCTCGTAACTCGTCCTTTTTGCCTCCTTTCCCTATCACCAGGAGTATTGCTCCCGTTTTAGTCTTCTTGGTGAATTTTACCGCAACGTCAGTCTCCTTAGGCTTCATATTTTGCATGAGACTTCTTAGCAGGTCGGCATAACTATGACCCTCTGCTGATTTACATGTGACAGTTTGAGATCGATCTATTGTCTGTCGTGCTCGTTGCTTTTTCTCTTTGGCACCCTTCCGGTCCTCATCTCTCTCTCTCTCTCTCTCTCTCTCTCTCTCTCTTCCTCTCTGTTTAGTTGGTAGCTTGGCTTCTCCCTGTGGGTCTTTTGGGACGATTTAAGGTATTAGGCTCATAAAAACCTCATTGATTGCCCGATTTTACCGAAATTTGGACCAATGAGTTGTGTGAGATCTTTAGTTACATACCTTTGCCGAATATGGCCCAGATCAAATCATTTTGGGATAAAGCTGCCATATGCGATATAGCCCATGTCCTGAATAAAAGAATGACAGATACCGGCACTTAGGGGGAGACACAATACCAGGCATGAACCAACTTAGGGGAGTGGTATTGAAAATAATTAAGGATTTTATAAGTAGCACGGAACTCCTAACTTAAAATTTTCTATTTAGAGGTTACTTTATAGTTTTTAGAGAGCACAACAAGCCTATAACAGGCTTAGGTGTATGTCCATAGTGGAAGGGGGCGGATTAATATCTGTAGCCTTTTTTTAACCTAACCTAACCTAACATTACCCCTATTTTCTGAAATTTGACACAGGGATTTGTATTGGGTACTTTGAATATTGTTCAGAAATATTCCGATCTCCCGATTTAGAACCCTATAAAGGTGTATTTTTACCCCGATTCTGATGAAATGCGTAAGCAATTCGTCAAGAAATTTGTGCAGTTTAGCCATGGTGATAAGCGTCTTGAGACACGGTGAATTGTCTGTGATTTTTGGTCAACTATGGGCAAACGCGGCAACTATTTTGAATACAGTTTTCTTATAGTACAATGCTGATGTATTTAGAGTACCAGTTAACTTTTCCTTCACTTTTCGGTTTTCCGAAATGATTTTTTCACTTTTTAACTTATGTTGTAATTATCAGATGTGGCTTAATTCTTATGGAGTTTGTGGTTCAATTTAGGACTTTTCACTCTATGTGTTACCTAAAAAGAGAATTCATGAAATCGACTCAACCGAACTTAACTTTCTTTTATTCAAATTCCATATTTCATCTTCAAATGTTGTTTCGGTTTTTCTCTTCCAAAAAAAATCTGAAACTTTGTCTTTTAAAAAGTTTTGTTGATTTCTAAAAAGTCTTCTCAAACTCTTCGGGCGGCCACCTCATAAACATTGCCACATTCATAGTTAGCAACAGTTGCATTTGGTTTCGCAAACTTTCTTCAAAAATGTTCCTTAAACGCTAGCACAAGTACAAAAATCGTGAAACTTATGTGGGCCAAGGAAAGCATATCCTTAGAATGCAGTATCCTATGTGAATGTGAGGCTATGGAGGAAATTTTCTAAGTCTTCCATAGTTTCTTTTGTTTGCTTTGTTCCAAGCTAAAATAGCTAAGATAGCCAACAAGTTTACATTATCTTATGAATTTCATTTCTATGTCTATGTGTGACTGTGTGTGTGGGTATCTGTATTCTTGTATTGGTGTCCTACAAAAAAAAAAAAAAAATATAACACTATACCAATGATAAAATCCATGCTATACCCTTGAGAAGATTTCAGCAAGTGAATAAAAAATGGAAACAACGGCTGATGCACATGGTCGTTATAGTTTACAAAAGTTCTTAAATGGCTTTTTAAATCAAGCCATAGTAGCAAGAATAGCATAGCATGAAGAAGCAGAATCAATTGGGCCAATGGGCGAGGCAAAAATACAATAAAAAACGAAAACAAAAACAAAACCACTGACATTGACTTCGTGTTCTATGGAGGGAACGTGATAAATTTGTTTAATCCGGCTTACAATCACACAAAGAGCAAAAACGCCCGCATATACAACGAACACTTTGTCCAAGGTCAGGGTTGATAGGAAATGTGTGAAAGTGGGAAATAAAGATTTTCGCCCTTTCTTTTGGGGAGGAACTGTGAAAGTGTTTCTAGAAAGGCAATGATTGATGAAGTGCTATAATGATTTTTTTCTTATCATTTTATTTCAAAGGGATAGATAGAAATGAGCTTGCCTTTGAGGCGGAGATAATGTCATTGTATTGGAAATTAAATGTAAAATTTATCATTTGATTGATATCCTTAGGATTGACCAATGATTTTTATTTTTTTATAACAATGTGTGTTGATAGCCATAAAAATTGATTAAGAAAAATTTTTTTATGAGCAAAAGGGTTAAATTTCTTTTACATTGATATCCGAGTCCTGCCATGCGTAAGATTAATATAAGGCATAGTAGTGCGTATGATTAATATTATTGTAAGAAGGCATGGTGGCGTATGAGTTATGGGAAGCCATATAATAAATATGTGGTGGTCAGAGATCTGCAGCCATGTATTTGCGGTGCACCGCATAAATATCTGTCTTTTTGAACCAACGCAAACATTCAACTCTAATCAACGCAAAAGGTATTTCTAAAAACACAAATGGTTGGATGGTGGTGATGATTTGCAGATGTGTGTTTTGACTCGCCCGAGTTCTAATTACCATCGCAAATATGTTTGCCCATGTGTCTCTTGTATATGCCGTAGTATGATGAGTGTGTGCCAAAAACAACACAAACACCGCAAATTTATTTTAACATTCAATTCTAATCAACGCAAACGGCATGTACAAAAACACAAAGGATTTTATGTTGATGCTGATGGGCATGTTTATGTATCGAGTCGTCCGAGTTTGAATTACCATCGCAAATATGTTTGCTCATGCGTCTCTTGTATATGCCATGGTATGATGGGTCTTTGCCGAAATCAAAACAAACACCGCAATTCTAATCAACGCAAACGGCATGTGCAGAAATACAAATGACTTTGCGGTGGTGCTGAAGTGGATTTGCATGTGTCGGGTCGCCCGAGTTTAAATTACCATCGCAAATATGTTTGTTCATGTTTCTCTTGTATATGCCGTAGTATGATGAGTGTTTGCCAAAAACAACGCAAACACAGCAATTTTATATTTCATATAAAAAAAAATTCAAAAAAATTCCAAAATACTATGAAAATTTTTATTCAGAAATGAAATTAAATATTAGCATTAAAAAAAAATTATATAAATAGGGTTTCTCATCGCGGCAACAAAAAAAAAAACACCGCAATTAAGATATGAGTCAATGTGTTGTGTTGATGCGTTGCTTCCATTCTCGTCTTACATCCACTCATAACACCGCCATTGGCAAAGAGGATGTTAAAAGCGGTGGTAGACGAAGTATTCCAATGAATGTGCAAGTATACAAATGATGGTTGTTGTTGTTGTTGTTGTTGCAGCCACTTCAGGTGGAGGTGGCTATCCCCATCAAGCTCCCGGTCCCGGTCTAAAAGACCAATCACCGCGGGAACAGGGTGGCCATTAGTTATTTAAAGGCGCCAATAACTCGTCTTGTCATATCGAGGAGGCCACCGTAGCGGACAGGTTAACAAGTACGCTCATGACGCTGAACGCCTGGGTTCGAATCCTGGCAGGACCATCAGAAAATTTTTCAGCGGCGATTATTTATTATGGTACTTTGCCATGTAAAAACTTCTCCCCAAAGAGGTGTCGCTCTGTGGCTCGGACTCGGCTATAAAAAGGAGGTCCCTTATAGATTTATGAGAAGTTTGCCCCAGTTCTTTCATTGAATGTTCCTGGGCAAATTTGCATTTGCATATCGAGCATCATAGGCACCTAGTATTTGTGCAAGAGCCGGTGCCGCCCGACCTCTCACTTAGACTCTCCGCTCGATACCGCTCATTGTCCGCGACTGCAGTTGCAGCTACTCCGTATAGAACATTTCACTATCCGCAACCTGTGAACGCGCCCGGTAGCTCGCAGCTAAGATTCTCGTGACAGCATTGAACACCATACAGACCGGCCCTAAATGCTCCAGCCTACGTGGTGGTCGCAGCTATCCCGTGGCGAGTGCAAATGATCGTCACTCATATCAGTGAGGTGAGCATAACACCGTCTACTGTAGTGCAGAGGTTAGCATGTCCGCCTATGACGATGAACGCCTGGATTCAAATCCTGGCGAGAATATAAGAACAAAATGTTCAACAGTGGTTATACCCTTCCAATGGTGGCGACAATTGTAAGGTACTATGCCCTTTGAAAACATGGTATGGCAGCCATATAAAAACTTCTCCCCAAAGAGATGTCGAACTATGGCACGCCTTTCGGACTCGGCTATAACAATGAGGTTCCTTAGCATTGGTCTTAAACTTGAACCGGATAGCACTCATTGATATGTGAGAAGTTTGCCCCTGGTCCCTAATGGAATGTTCATGGGAAAATTTGCAAAATTTGAGCATAACACCGCATGAATTCCGGTGGCGATACGTACTAACACCGCATTTTTATGAGTATACCGCAAATCAGAAAAATACAACCACTTGCAGTTCTCTGGTCCGAATCATGTTTTTTTTTGGGTTTTAGTGTTTCCCGAACATCCTATTGTGGAAAAAGTCGGAGGGAAATTATCATGTCAGGTAATGAAATCTCGACTGATGCAACTGGTCTGCAGAGGCTCCTATAAAAGATATCTGGTTAGGATCAAGAAGTGTAGATCGATCTTAGGTCATCTCTGTGTGTCTATCATTTGCCCAGGCCATTAACCTTTACTGGCAAACACATGCATTCCTCGAAGAAGTGACCTCTCAATAAACTTGAGGAAGAGGTTCGATGCAACGGATCCTAAGACTCTCACCAATTAGGAGCTTGACCCCCTGAATAGGCTTGGGAAAAAGCTGCTAGACAGGGTACCTCAGACGCCCCATATCCTAACTCAGGCTCGTTAAAGCAGTGACCCAAAAAACGGTGAGTACCTGGCAGCTATCCCTCCCCAAGAGAACTAAGGCGAACAGCAGTATTGTGTATCCAAGAGACTTTACTGACAAGGGAGAGAAAAATGGCTGCATATATAAGAACCTGTGGAGTGTGATAGCCGATGTATTGTCATCGGTAAACTCCTACGACTTCTTGGAAGTGCCAGGACCTTTTCCAAATTGTGACGATGTAGGTTAGTATAGGAACCAATTTGAATTAATAGCTTTCTGGGATCAAGTTTCCTTTAACACGAACCAAAAAAAGATATGTGAACTTCATCTATTTGACAAAAGTGCTGGTATTCCTTGAGAAGAAAGCAATAAAAAGTCCTCGAGCTGGAATATATTCGAAAAATCACGACAAATTTGTGACATTTGGCTAAAAGTAGCCATTGAATTGCTTGGCTACCAAGGAATTTTTTGAAGTCCCGAATTCATGCATGGAGACTAAGAGACGGAAATTCCAAATTGTTTCTATCGATTATTAGAGTTTTCGTACTAAACTCTGGCTGTCTCGAAGAGCTCAACAAGTCGAAATCTGTTGTGTCCAATTCAACAAAGTGAGGCGAATGATGTATAGTGCTGTCAGCGGTACAGTCTTGGATTGACGGAACTAGAAGTCTACACTACTAGACTAGAAGTCTACATTGAGAACCCAGGGACTGAGATCTGTTTTAGACGTCCTGATCGTAATACGGTCCTGTAGGCGGATATCCGGGCGATCACGGAATGCGTGAGGTGTGGTGGTGTTAACGCGAGGACGTCGAGCATGAACATCTTTACGGACAGTAAACAGGCCATAAGGGCCATAACAACCAGAATGGTAATATCACGAGCAGTCTTGGAGTGTAAGAAGGAGATTAGCGCCTTCTCTGAGGATGGCACGATCCGCATCGTTTGGGTGCCGGGCCATAGCGGATTAACTGGAAATGAGAAAGCAGACAATTTGGTAGTGAAGATCAGAGAACTGACACAACGTATGCATTAGCTCGACTGCGCAATCTGGCGAGAAAAACGCATACCCGATAATTGAAGCCTCTGCATATTATGTCTCGTACACAAAAAAAGGGGACAAGACAGTTTGAGCCGACACTATCGAGCGTACTGTGTGAAAGATTCTGAAAATTCCACTTTGGATTGAGCATGTAGTTCAGGAGCAAAGCCACCTATATATCCAATACACTAATACTACCCCTGCTGTTGTATAGCTCTGGGGCATGGGTACTTACGAAAGCAGATGAGGAAGTACATGGAGTGTTTGAGAGAAAGAAACTTCGTAAAATGTATGACGTTATATGAACCGCAAGCTGTAGCAAAGTTAAACGCACCAAACTACCACGGTTGCGATGGCTAAATCATGTTGTCAAACAGAATGAAGAAGTTACAGCGAAGAAGTTTTTGAAGGCGACCATATTGGAACACGCAAATCTCAGGTTGACAGAGATTAGAGAAGGAGCATAAGAGATCGAAGTACATGAAAATCTACTCTACGTTTGGCTAGAGGAATAAATGTTCTGTAATTGCCGACTAAAGACAAGAAAGAAAGAAACTACTCAAGGGTGCGGGAAATAGAAGATACAGAGCCTGTGTTCTTGAAAGGAGTAGTCGAGGTTGCCCAAAAAGTAATTGCGGATTTTTTAAAAGAAAATAAATGCATTTTTAATAAAACTTAGAATGAACTTTAATTAAATATACTTTTTTTCACTTTTTTTCTAAAGCAAGCTAAAAGTAACAGCTGATAACTGACAGAAGAAAGAATGCAATTACAGAGTCACAAGCTGTGAAAAAATTTGTCAACGCCGACTATAAGAAAAATCCGCAATTACTTATTGGGCAACCCAATATTTGTCGAGTTCTTTTCCTGATATCTCTTTTTAGACAAACAAAGGATAAAACAAAAGAATTCCAATAATATTGGAGCTATATCAATGGTTATGGTCTGATTCGGCCCATGATTGAATTGAATGTTGGTGTTTCAAAGTAGAAGTCATTGCTTAAAATTTCAGGCAATTCGAGTAAGAATTGTGCCCCTTTAGGGAAGTAAAATAGAGAGATCGGTTTATATGGGAGCTGTATCGGGCTATAGACCGAGTCGGACCATATTTGACAGGTCATGGGAGAAGCCGTTGTACAAAAATTCAGCCAAATCGGATAGGAATTGTGCCCTCTGGAGGCTCAAGAATTCAAGATCCCAGATCGGTTCAAATGGCAGATATATCAAGTTATGGATCGATTTGGACCATATTTAGCACAGTTGTTAGAAGTCATAACAAAACGCGGCATGCGAAATTTCAGACAAATTGGATAAGAATTGCGCATCAAACGGTTCAAGAAGTCAAGATTCAAGATCGGTTTATATGGCAGCTATATCAGGCTATGAACCGAATTATACTTAACATAGTTGTTGGAAGTCATAACATAACATGTCGTGCAAAATTTCATCCAAATCGGATAGGAATTGCGCCCTCTAGACGCTCAAGAAGTCAAGACCCCAGATAGGTTTATATGACAGTTATATCAGGTTGTGGGACGATTTAAACCATACTCAGCACAGTTATTGGAAGTCATAATAAAATACATCATTGCAAAATTTCAGCCAAATCGGATAAGAATTGTGTCCCCTAGTGGCTCAAGAAGTAAAGATCCAAGATCGGTTTTTATGGCAGCTATTTCAAAACATGGACCGATATAGCTCTTTGGAATCCTAATCTACCTACACCAATAAGAAGTATTTGTGCAAAATTTTAAGCGGCTAGCTTTACTCCTTCTAAAGTTAGTGTGCTTTCGACAGACAGACGGTCGGACGGACAGAACTATATCGACTTAAAATCTCATGACGATAAAGAATATATATACTTTATGGGGTCTTAGACGAATATTTCGAGGAGTTACAAATAGAATGACGAAATTAGTATACCCGAATCCTATGGTGAAGGGTATAAAAAACTCAGAAACCAATGCCTCTAAAGGCTTGTAAGCAATATAATGAGCTGTCAAAAAACAAATATTATGCAGCTGTCATGCTTAGTTTGACAGAAATACCAATGTGAGCTTGGTAACACTTCGTCTCAGTTACACTAACCAACAGTTGGTATGAATATCTTCTCAAACAGCAGGACAGTCATTAGATGTCGGGAAAATTCAAAAGTCACCCTCGACTTTTAAAAAGAGCTGGCTGCAGCGTCCCAAATGCAAATGTTCGTGGCATTAAGTTGCAGAAATATCCCTGGTATTTCAGAGCGGAAAGGCTTGCAAGACCGAAAACTATTTAACACATTTCAAGGGAACTCGAATTGGTGGGCACTATCGACATGTAAAGAAGTTCTTTAAAATAAGAGCCAAAGAACGCTTCAAGATTTTGTGGCCCAATCTAAACTGGAAGAAATCTATCGCTGTGCTGTCGTTGCCTAGAACTGATGTATCAATTATAGTGTCCATCATGAGAGGTCACTAGGAAACCAAGCTTCTGGAATATGTTGCAAATAACGATTTCTGCAGAAGCTGCGAATATGTCAAGGAAAAGGAAACCATGGAAAATCTGGCCTTTATACCAACAATATAAATAAAATTGTTTCCCGCACAAAAACAAAACCCAAATTTAAGCAATTAAGCATACGAAAACAATCCCCAGTGATCAAATTTCTAAGCTGCAAACTAGTCTTGTTTGAAAACTTATATTGCCTTTACGCTGTTTCTTCCCATAATTAAATGCATAATTGTCTTACAGCAATTTTATATCTCCTCCAAGCCAAACTTTTCACATCAAATTACAAAAATTTATATTCTTCCTCTAGCTGAATTTAAATTACAGAACTCCTTCTTTTGCATCCCTGCAATATGAAACTATTGCTAACTTCTAGTTGAGCTAGTAACGTCATTAAATTTTCTGCAACATTTCCTTGTGCAATTCAAGAATATTGAAGTCAAAGACTGTACAAAAACAAAAACAACAAAACAAATCTAAAAGGAATTTCAACTAAAACAATTGTCCACAATATGAGGATGCGGTTGGCTGCGTGCAAAGGAAAATGAGCATGAGACGAATAGCAAATGCAATGCAATCCCGATGACAATGTCTGTTTTGTTATGCTTTCTAATTATTGTTTTCCTCATCAACTTCTTCATTCTTGTATGTCTGCGCTAAAAGAGAAAAACAAGAATTTTCCATCTCCAAGATAACAAAAAAGATGGCGAAGTTTGTAAACAAAAACGGAAATGTGGTTCAGTTAATAGCGGCAACAGCAGCAACATAAAATAAAGCATCACGCTATCCCAAGTCGAATGGCAGGGATAAAAAAGTAAAGATAGAGATTCCACAAATAGTTGCGTTTGCAACGTGGATAATTAAGGAGGAAAAAGGAAATGTGACTCTGCGGCTGTATGGAATGTTGAGTACACAACAGGAATCAAATTAGGAAAGCTGCAAAAATGTAAAAGCGGGAATATGTTGCTAATTTGTGACTTAACAAATCATTAGTGAATAAGGAAAAATTGAGACACGCTTAAATGAAAAGGGAATTTTATAAGAATTATTTTAACAACATCGTATTAAAATTTGTGTAATTAAAGACAAATTCCTATGAGATTTTACCTAAAGACAAAATGTTTATGAAATTTTACCTATAGACAAAATTTCTATGAAATTTTACCTAAAGACAAAATTTCTATGAAATTTTACATAAAGACAAAATTTCTATGAAATTTTATCTAAAAACAAAATTTCTATGAAATTTTACCTAAAGACAAAATTTCTATGAAATTTTACCTAAAGACAAAATTTCTATTAAATTTTATCTAAAGACAAAATTTCTATTAAATTTTATCTAAAGACAAAATTTCTATGAAATTTTATCTAAAGACAAAATTTCTATGAAATTTTAACTAAAGACAAGATTTCTATGAAATTTTACCTAAAGACAAAATTTCTATGAAATTTTACCTAAAGACAAAATTTCTATGAAATTTTACCTAAAGACAAAATTTCTATGAAATTTTACCTAAAGACAAAATTTCTATGAAATTTTACCTAAAGACAAAATTTCTATGAAATTTTACCTAAAGACAAAATTTCTATGAAATTTTACCTACAAGACATAATTTCTATGAAATTTTCTCTAAAGACACAATTTCTATGAAATTTTCTCTAAAGACAAAATTTCTATGAAATTTTACCTAAAGACAAAATTTCTATGAAATTTTACCTAAAGACAAAATTTCTATGAAATTTTACCTAAAGACAAAATTTCTATGAAATTTTACCCAAAGACAAAATTTCTATGAAATTTTACCTAAAGACAAAATTTCTATGAAATTTTACCTAAAGACAAAATTTCTAGGAAATTTTACCTAAAGACAAAATTTCTATGAAATTTTACCTAAAGACAAAATTTCTATGAAATTTTACCTAAAGACAAAATTTCTATGAAATTTTACCTAAAGGCAAAATTTCTATGAAATTTTACCCAAAGACAAAATTTCTATTAAATTTTACCTAAAGACAAAATTTCTATAAAATTTTACCTAAAGACAAAATTTCTATGAAATTTTACCTAAAGACAAAATTTCTATGAAATTTTACCTAAAGACAAAATTCCTATGAAATTTTACCTAAAGCCAAAATTTCTATGAAATTTTACCTAAAGCCAAAATTTCTATGAAATTTTACCTTAAGCCAAAATTTCTATGAAATTTTATCTAAGGACAAAATTTCTATGAAATTTTACCTAAAGACAAAATTTCTATGAAATTTTACCTAGAGACAAAATTTCTATGAAATTTTACCTAAAGACAAAATTTCTATGAAATTTTACCTAAAGACAAAATTTCTATGAAATTTTACCTAATGAAATTTTGCCTAAATGAAATTTTGACTAAATACTATGAAATTTTGGCTAAATACTATGAAATTTTGGCTAAATACTATGAAATATTGGCTAAATACTATGAAATTTTGGCTAAAAACAAAATTTCTGTGCATTTTTGGTTAAAGACAGCTCATTGATATACAAAGGTAATACAGTTCAATCTCGGTGTTGACCGATCTGAAAGTGATGGCCCGCAACTCCGACTTCCGGTCCGTCTGTCTCATCTTGTATTGCCTCCGCTACTACTTCTTAGACGATCTTACAGCGATGCTATAGTATTTGCAACCGCGAAGCTTGGAGTTGTCGTTTAACACTTCGTCTCTTGGATCGCGTCGAAAGCGAAGCCGTGCCTGTTCGCGAAATTCAATATATTTTTAAGGGTCCAATTTCTCCTAGATGAAATGGAATTCGAACATTATGGTGACTGATTCTGGTATACGTTTGACTCACCCATCTATGACCAGTCTGGCACAGTGGACACTTATGTTAATTTTCGTGATTACTTTAAGGGCCAAATTTATCCTATCTAAAACGGAATTTGAATATAAGGGTGAAAGCCCTTGGCTGGAACTTCCTGAGGTTAGGTTGAAAAGAAGGTGCGGATATTAATCCGCTCCATGTCACTATGGACACACACCTAAGCCAGTAATCGGCTTGTTGTGCGTTTTAAATACTAAAAAAAAGTAACCTTGAAAACGAAAATCTAAATTAGAAATTCCGTGCTACTTACAAAATCCTCAATTGTTTCCCATGCCACGCCCCTAATTTGGTTCATGTCTGGTATTGGGTCCCCACCTAAATGCCGGTGTCTGTTAGACGCGAAAGCTGGGCAATGACAAAGGAAATGCTCCAACGTCTCATCATCTTCTCCGCATGCCATTCACATGCTATAACCGCCGCACCGATTTTACATAAGTAAGCTTGTAATCCTATGTGTCCCATTATAATACCAATAGCTATACTGACCTCCTTCTTACTTCCTTTCAGTAATAGCCACGTCTTTTAACGATCTGGGTCTCCCCATAGGATTTTCGCCGTCCTACTGACCGTTTCGTTGTTCCACAGGGTTGCAAGGGCAATCGTCGCCCACGCTCTTAACTCGAACTGCATCGACCCGAAAGGCTTCGGGTTAACCAAATTTTTGACGGCAGTCCACTGGCATTCACCACCAAATCGTCCGCCCTTTCATTCCTCCCTACTCCGTAATGGCCCGGCACAAAAACGATGCGGATTGTGCCATCCTCAGGTAAGGCGTAAATCTCCTTCTTACACTGCAAGAATTTCCGTTACCCTACCGTCCTGGTTGTTATTGTCCTTATGTCTATTTTACTGTCCGAAAAGATGTTCACACTCGACGTCCTCGCGTTAGCACCACCTCACGTATTCCGTGATCGCCCGGATCTCCGCCTGCAGGACCGTATTATGGTCAGGCACACTAAAACAGATCTCAGTCCCTGGGTTCTCAATGTAGACCCTCAGGCCCACTCTGTCCTCTAGGTTTGATTCATCCGTGTAACATGATCTTCCAGATGACAATACTAAGGTTCCAACAATCCAAGAGTGAGCCGCTGGCAGCAGTGTCTCGCGATCGACCTCAAGTGTCATCTCAGATATCCGATCGGAAACCTCTTCCCTTTCTTCCAGGTGTCCAATCGTTGCCTCGATTATAGCGCGATGGTATGAGCTGCTACCATCCTCAATCCATTCTGTCATAGCCTTAAGCCTCATAGCCGCTGTGGCTGCCTCACACTTAATCGTTATGTCAATGGGTCGGATATTTAGAATAGTCTCCAGTGCCCTAGTGGGCGTGGTCCTAATCGCTCCGCCTTTGCCAATACAACATGTTCTCTGAACCTGTTGTATGGTCTTTATGTTGCACTGTTTCTCCATAGAAGTCCACCAGACTACTGAGGCGTATGTAAGTATTGGTCTAATCACGTTCCAGTAAAGCCAATGGACTGTCCTCGAATTCTGGCCCCATTTCGAGCCTACGGCCCGTCTACATAGTGCCCAACATCTGTGAGCCTTCTTAGTACGCTCCTGAATGTGACACTTCCAATTGAGTTTCCTGTCCAAGATCACACCTAAGTATTTCACCTTGTTAGTTATCGAAATCGTCTTATTGAGGAAACGTTGTGCGTTTAATTGGCCCACTTTTGTCTTCCTCGTGAACATGGGTATTTCAGTCTTCTCTGGGTTAACATTGAGACCTCTGGCTCTAGCCCAGTATAGCATAGCTCGTTCGTATCCTTACCCCTTAGAAGTATTATAACATCGTCTGCATAGCAGACGGGTTCAAATCCCTTCTCAGCCATTTATGGTGGTCACTCATAGGAGTGGCGATAAAATGCCGCCTGTGGCGTGCCTTGTGCCACTTTCTCCCTTATATTTATGCCATGGGACACACAACTTATCCACCTGTTCCTTAGCATGTGGTTTATACAGTCTCTCAGTCTCTAAGGACCAGGTCCACCCGGTAATGGTCTAAGTATTGGATCAGTATGTCGGTGCGCACATTGTTAAAAGCCCCTTCGATGTCAATGCATACCGCCAGTGTGTACGTGCAGGACAGTCTCCACTGACCTTCCCTTGACATAGGCATGCTGTTTGTATTTGAGCAGTTCGCTGGATGTCCCACTCTTTATCATTGTGTCCACAATACGTTCCATGGTTTTGAGTAGAAAGGACGTAAGGCTTATGGGTCTGTAGCCCTTTGGTGGCGCATAACTTGCCTTGCCAGGCTTAAAACCCACCTGTTTGAAGCTCCTCAAGGATTCCTTCACCATATATTCTTTAACTATAAACCTTCGATCAACGTCATTATTCCAAGATTCCAGTATTTCCGTGATTGTGATCTTAGAATTATAACTTCTTATCGTTTTGGAAATTTTTAACATGTGTGCGTATGATTATTTTAAATTGTTGGTGCTGTGGGTCGTATGAGTTATATAGAAATAATACCAAAATACGTTTTATTTACACTCCTTAAACTAATTGGGTATGTGTGTGATATGTGTTAATCTTATTATTTCCCAGTCCTAACGTATCATTTATGATCATCTACGTTACTGCAAAACCCGAATGCATGACCACTTAAGGAAACAGAGTCCTTAGATGAACATTGCCGCAAACCACATTATCATCAACAATTTTAATTAAAAGGCATTCTGTACAAGTGACCAACCATTTGCTGCGGGGACGCACACCATGATGATTGCTTTACAGATATGTGCATGCATGCATGTATAAGTATGACAGCAGCTGCAATGGATTTGGCACATTTAATTAGTAACGCTAATTAAATGTTTACAACAACACTCACAATTAAAGACGATAAGATAGCAATGAGATAAATGTGAGTAATAGATTTAAGTGAATGGCGAATCATTCCAGAAAGCGATTTATTTTGTATATAAAAAGTATGGGAAAAGAATAGAGGCCGCTGTGGTGCAGAGGATAGCATGTCCGCCTATGACGGCGAACGCCTTGGGTTCGAACCCCGGCGTAAACATCAGAAACATTTCCAGTGGTGGTTATCCCGTTACTAATGCTGGCTACATTTGTGCGGCATCCTGCCACGTTAAAACTTCTCTACCAAGTGGTGTCGCTATGCGGCACGTCGTATGGACTTGGAATAAAAAATGAGGCCCATTGTCATTGATCGTAAACTGTAATCGGCTTGCACTCATTGATATGAAAGAAGTATACCCTGTTCCTTAATGGAATGTTCGTGCGAAATTTAGAAGTGAGAAGAGTAATCAATGGTGTAGAAAAAAAGTTTTTGATATCTAAAAACAATATTGGAATACAAGGCAGAAAATTTTAATTAAATAAAGTCAAGTGTTTAACGCCAGGTGCAGCACTAGATTTAGCTAAGAAGGAAGATATACCTTTTCAACCAATGGCGCATGCTTGGATACCAAAAAATTCCCTTAGATCCTGAATTGATACTTTGAAGACTAAGGGAATATAATCCCAATCTTTCAACCACCGACTGAAAGATTGGTGGATTGGATGAGGCTGATGGTGACCGGACCTCAACAAGTCTAAAGGGGTTGTATCCTACGGATTCAACAAGTTGAAACTGAAGGTCAGTAGAAGCGGCGGGATAGACTAAGGGAATATAATCCCAATCTTTCGACCACCAACTGAAAGATTGGTAGATTGGATGAGGCTGATGGTGACCGGGGACATGCAATATTTGTACTAAACTCCGGCTGTCTCGCAGACCTCAACAAGTCTGAAGGGTTTGTATCCTACGAATGCAACAAGTTGGAACTGAAGGTCTATTGAAGCTGTGGGGTTGGGAATCAGAAGACGACTCAGCAGTTGTTGCCGAACACTTGCCTAAGGAATTATCAACCAAATCGCTAAAGCCTGCGGATTGCAGGAGACTGAAAATCTCCCTGCAACTATTGAGACAGGAGGAAATGGTATCGAAATGGGACCTGACAAGCCCTGTGTGGGTGGGTCATCCAGTTGGACCGGGCTCAAGGTTCGCGCCAGCGGGCAAGCACGAAAAACAAAAAGTACTTCGAGAGCAACAGCTAGTGAAGCATCCAAGGTGGAAACGTCTACACCGCAAGTGTCTAGTGTCCTTAGGAAGAGAGGTTCCACAGTTTTCTCGCCTGACCCTGGATGCGTAGGGAAGCTTATCATGACAAGTTCTAACGAATCTTGTGAGAATGAACTCCTGGTGGAATCAGAAGACGAGGCTAACACAACAGTGGTGGAAGTTCTGAATCTTGACTATAGTCCGATTTCTGCAGATAAATCTCCACCATTGTAGGGCCGTTTCGGCGGCACTAAAGGTCCTGCTGATGGCAGGGGGATTTGAGGTGGTTCTTATCCAGGAACCATGGGTAGGTCGAGGAATGATTCGTGCACTAAGAATTCCGGGATTTAAACTACTCAAGAGTACAGGGAATGGGAGACACAGAGCCTGTATCCTTGCAAAGAGTAGTCTAAATGTTTTTCTTCTTACCTCGCTAAGCACTGAAGATTCGGTAGTAGCCAGACTTGAAATAAATAAGTCTCATTACTGGCACACGATTCAGAGATGCCGCCTTCAAACCTTAAGTTGGTGGTTGAAGCCGCTTCTGTGGGGAAGAAAAGCCTCATTGTAGAAAGTGATGCTAATGCACATCACCGGATATGGGGAAGTTTGGATGTTAACGAAAGGCTTATCGAATATATTTTAAGTTGCAACAGGCGATTTGTAATAAAGGGGATAAACCGACCTCTTTTACCAGGAATAGGCATGAGGTACTAGAAATTAACTTTGTATCGGAAGATATGCGACCGGGAAGTGTTGGATCACCACAGCTTCTCTCTTTGGAAGGAGAGAATGCTCCGTGTTCAGAAAGCGCAAAATACCTGGGTGTTTTGCTGGACAGTAAATTGAACTTCAAATCCCACATTTTAGAAAGGGTAAGAGAGGCAATTCTTGCCCTGTATGGGCAAGAGAGCCATTGGCAAAAGTTGGGGCTTTAGACCACGTGTCGTGCATTAGATATATACTCCGCTTGTCTGGTGGACGGCGCTTCAAAAGTCCACCTACTGCTCAAACTTAACCGGATCCAAAGGATGGCTTTTTTGTGCATCACAGCTGCACTGGGGACGACACCATCTGATGCACAGAATTTAATGATACATCTTATGCCTCTGGACATTGTGGCTATCCAAATTGCAGCAAGCACTGCCGTGAGGTTAAGGGAGCTTCCTCATTGGTCATGTTGCGGCTACGGACACTGTGTTATCTTTGATACAATATTCGATGTTCCTGGCAGTGTGGATAACACCCTACCGGAGCCACATTTTGACAAAACGTACTGTACCACTATTCCAGATAGAACCGATTGGAATTACGATATCCCTGGTAACAGAAGTTACATAGACTTCTATAAGGATGGTTCCAAACTAGACAACCAGGTGGGCTTTGGGGTGTACACTAAAGATCTAGAATTGGTCATATCGGAAAGGTTACCCGACCACTGCAGTGTGTATCAAGCGGAGCTTCTTGCAATTGAGGAAGGTTGCCAGCAACGACTTTTGCCGAAGCTGTTGGGACATCGAAGAAGAAGAGACTATAGAACACCTGTGTGTGTCCCGCACTAGCTGTCAGAAGCAGTTCCACTTTAGGTTCTCATTTCTTTGAGAACCTGTCTGATTTAGTGGATGTGATTGGGCTTTTTTAAGCGATCTGGATGGAATTAGAAGGCATCAACCTTCTTCTGTTCCTGTGGTATGACATTAGACGAAAAGATCTAAGTGAGTCTGATGGCAGACTGTCACTTAAACCTAACCTAACCAAACTTAACCTTATGTCACTTTACTTAAAAGAAACAATTTTCAAAAAGTAATTGCGGATTTTTCATATCGTCGGCGTTGACAAATTTTTTCACATCTTGTGACTCTGTAATTGCATTCTTTTTTCTGTCAGTTATCAGCTGTTACTTTTAGCTTGCTTTAGAAAAAAAGTGTAAAAAAAGTATATTTGATTAAAGTTCATTCTAAGTTTTATTAAAAATGCATTTACTTTCTTTTAAAAAATCCGCAATTACTTTTTGGGCAACCCAATATATTCTCATTTAATTTTTAAGGTTTTAAGATAAATCTCTATCATATTTCAAATTTGTGTCATAATGAAATTTTAATCGTGGCCAACTGTTCTTTTATCCTTTTCCCTATTCAATTTCACTTTTTTCATAAGTCATATCTATCATTCCATAAAAGATTACATTGCACATTAGAGAGCTTAAACTTCCATTAGGGAAGGCAAAATGGTATTTGCTGATACATTAACACCATGACTTTGAAAGTCAATAAACCACAAATCTAAAGTGATGGTAAATGGACTTCGAAAAGGCAGAAAAGATGAAAGCGTATAAGAAGGACTTTTTGGCGACATAGAGAAAACCCATTCATACCAAATGGCAGAGTACAGCTAATAAACTGCATTTGAGCAAGTGGCGACAGCAAAAATACAACAAAAAGCAAATATTTGCAAGGCTTGAAAACTTAGAGAACTAACGGGAATGACATGTGGACACATGAGATATTGAAATATTCTTAGCCATGATAAACCAGTAAGGGAATGCAAAAGTTGGGCTCAGCCGACTGCAGAATAACCTACACCTACCCTTTAAGTACAAAGTAGGAGATATATATAATTTTGAACCAACTTTGATGGAGCTCGGCGGATGTTTTCAGATGGATTATTAAACAATCCGTATCGAATTTCGATATGCATTACAGGTTATAACTAAGAGCAATACTGGAAATCACCACAAATCTGATTATCTGAGCTATATCTAAATCTGAACCGACCAAACTTCTTAGATATTGTGGCAGTTGTCGAGGAAAGCGTTGTGCAAAGTTTTGGCCTAGCTCTAGTTGTGTGTCTCCAGAAAATGGGGCTAAATACATATATGGCGGCTATATATATTTAAATCTTAACCAATTTCTATAAAACTCACCAGTAATACTAAGAGTCATAAGAAAAATCCTTCCTGCCAAACATTGGCAACTACCACTTCTGTTACATAAATTCACCAAATTTCGATAAAAAATCGAGATGTCTTTCACCACTTGATCTTTACGGTTTGCGTGTACCTAGAGATCGCCTTCAAAAGACTGTTTCGTTGGAGCTTCCTCATTCATTCTGATAAAAAGGCCTAGCCAATGCAACCATTGCATTTTGATACGTTTAACTATGCTAATGTCGTAATACATCATGGTTCATATCACGCCGATACTCTCCATCAATGCAAACTGGTCCATACATTTTACGAAGAATCTCTCACTCAAACACTCCAAGCACTGATTTGCCTGCTTTCACAAGTAAACATGCCTCAGGACCATAAAACAACACGGGTAGTATCAGTGTCTTGTATCGTCTGATCGTTGTTTGTCCAGTGGTATCCTTGTTATTAAAATTCAAAGTTGAATATGTTTACCAGTATTATTCTTCGCTTAATCTCAAAACTGGTGTTTTAGTTTTAGATAAGGTTGCCGACTTCCTCAAAGTTGTGGTTCCTAACTTTCTCCATTTTCTTTATCTGCTCGTTTATACAAGGCGTTTTGGAAGTTGAAACCATCCATTACGTCTTATCTCCATTTACTGCCAGAGCCATTTTCACTGATGCTCTTTTGATTCTTTCAAAGGCTGCAGTTACTACTTCCGGTGACCGACCTATGATATCGACGACGTCGGCATAGGCGAGTAGCATGTGTTCTCTTGTGATTAGTGTGCCATATCTATTCACATCTGCATCTCGTATTATCTTCTCCAACAGGATAAAAATAAGATCACCCGATAGGCTGTCTCCTTGTCTGAAACTTCGTTTAGTATTAAATGGTTAGGAATGATTCTTTCCTATTCTTACTGAGGAACGAATATTCGAAAGTGTCATTCTGCAGAGTCTTATTAATTTTGCGGGGATACCAAACACGGACATGGCTTGAAATACCTTGGAACGTATACGACTATCGAAAGCGGCTTGGCGAGCATTGAAGAGACGGTTAGAGTTGGTTTGTCCTTCTCGGATCTTTTCCAGCATTTGGCACAATGTGAATATATGGTATTTGGATTTACCAGATCCTAAAGCCCAATTATCTTATTGACTTTAGGTTTTAATCTTTCACACAGTACGCTTCAAAGTATCTTGTATGCGATGGGGAGGTGACTTATTCCTCTGTAGTTGGCACATTAACGTCTTGTCTCCTTTCTTGTGTACGAGACATAGTATGCTAAGATTCCAATCATCGGGTATGTGTTCTTTAAGGCAGATTGCGCAGACAAGCTGATGCATATGCCTTATCAGCGTGTCCCCTCCGGTCTTAAATAGTTCAGCAGGTAACCCGTCGACTCCTGCTGCCTTGTTGTTCTTCAGTCGGGTCACAGCTACTTGGACCTCATTCTGACTAGGAGGTAAACATTCTCTGCCATCATCAGGAATTGGTTTTTCGGTATCCTCTTCGCCACCATCATCGGCCACCAGCAGTTGGGTAAAATGTTCTTTCCATATTCTCACCATGCTATCTGTGTCAGTTACCATCCTCTGCAGGAGGATGTGCCTGCACCAAAGCCATTGGTTTGATGTTTAATTCGTTGGTCGAATTTCCGGACTTCATTCTGCCTCCTGTACATCTCAATTCGCTCACACTTACGTCTTTACATTTGCTTCTATTTTTTGCAGAAGAGACGTTTTCCTCTTTCGTTTTCATCGGGTACCTCTCCTTCATCTGGTGCGTTGCTACTGACTGTAACATTGCCCTGTATATCGCTTTCTTGGCTTCAGTAGCATTTTGACACTCCTGGTCGTACCACGTTTTCCTCGGGGGAGGATAATGGTACCCAAGTACAGATTCCGGGGCTCCTTCCATAAAATGGGTAATGGTTTGCCATTGCGCTACAAGAATATTCGGACAGGTAGTGGTTTTTTCAGGCAATTGAGTCAGCCGAGTGGAGTATGCCGCTGCCGACTGTTGAGTTTGCAGCTTCCGATGTCCAGCTTCCGTGCAGAAACAGATTGTGTGTTTCTCTCATACTAAGACGAGAGCGAACTTTTGCTGCAACAAGGTAGTGATCCGAATCGATGTTCCCCCCTCGGATCGATCGTACCTCTAACACGCTGGATGAATGCCTTCCTTCTATCACAACGCGATCAGTTTGCTTCCTCGTGTTTTTATCGAGTGACAGCTATGTGGCCTTGTGAATATTTTATGTTGAAATCTGATGCTGCTAACTTTCATGTTTTTTGCCGCGGCGAAATCTATCAGCCTCAACCTATTACTGGACGTTATCTCGTGGAGGCTAAACTTTCCGACTATTGCACCAAAGATGTCTTCCTTCCCTATCTTCGTATTAAAAACTCCCAGAACGATTTTAATATCATGGGCGGGGCAGCGATCGTATTCTCTCTCTAGGCGCTCATAGAAAATATCCTTGGTCTGCTCGTCCTTGTCTTTTGTCAGGGCATGGGCACAAATAAGGCTGATGTTAAAGAATTTGTATTTTATTCCGATTGTGGCTAGCCTCTCATCCACCGGAGTTATTATACAGAATTTATGGTAAAGGAAGCCTTGAGTAGCTTCAAACCATTTAAATTACCAGTACCTAATGGAATATTTTCGGCGTTACTGCAGAAGGAGGTCAACTATTTGGCGACTCATTTGGCCAATATTTTCACAGCGTGAGTAGGACTTGCATATACTCCGAAAGCCTGGCTGAAAGCACGGGTGGTAATTATACCCAAGCCCGTCTAGCATGTTATGCGACACCAAAGACCTAGAGACCCATAAGCCTTACGTTCTTTTTACTCAAAACCATGGAACGTATTGTGGATACCATGATAAAGAGTAGGACATCCAGCAAACTGCTGAAATACAAACAGCATGTCTATGTCAAGGGAAGGTCGGTGGCGATTGTGCCTGCACGAGGTTGTGCATAAAAAAGATGAAGCCTTCGATTACAAAAAGTATATATTGGCGGTATGCATTGACATCGAGAGGGCGAGGAGGAAGTAGAATGGCAGACCAACACACTGATCCGATCTTTAGACCAGTACCAGGTGGAACGGGTTCCTAGAGACTGGATAAACCATAAGCCAAGGAGCAGGTAAATAAATTGTGGGTACCATGACATAAATATAAGGGAGAAAGTGACACTGGGCACGGGAACTAAGATCTGTTTTCGACTGGCTGACCATAAAGCGATCCTGCAGGCAGGGGCCACCGTAACGCAGTGGTTAGCATGCCCCCCTTGACGCTGAACGCCTGGGTTCGTATCCTGGCAGGAATATCAGAAAATTTTTCAGCGGTGGGTATTCCCTCCTAATGCTGGCGACATTTGTGAGGTACTTTGTCATGTAAAAACTTCTCCCCAAAGAGGGACTCGGCTATAAAAAGGAGGTATCTTATCATTGAGTTTAAAATTGAAATTATGCAGCATTCATTGATTTGTGAGAAGTTTGCCCCAGATCCTTAATGGAATATTCATGGGCAAATTTGTATTTTGCAGGCAGAGATCCGGGCGACCACGGAATGCGTGAGTTGGTGTGATGTTCAAGAGAGGACGTCGAATGTAGACATTTTACGGACAGAAAACTGGCCATTAGGGCAATAACAACCAGGATGGTAAGGTCACCACCAGTCTTGGAGTGTAAGAAATAGATTACCGCCTTCTATGAGGATGGCGCAATCCGCATCGTTTGGTTGCCCGGTAATAGCGGTTCCCCGGTAAGCGGAGGGGAATTAAAGAGCAGACGATTTGGCAGTGAAGGCCAGAGGTCTGCCCAAAGGCTTTCGGGTCGCCGCAGTGGGAGTTAAGGGCGTGCTCGACACTGTGGAACACAGAAGGGTCGGTAGGACGGGAAAATCCTATGAAGAGATCCCGCTAGACGAGGCTATTACTGAAGGGAAATAAGAAGGTGGTCAGTATAGCTTCTGGTATAATAATGGGACACATGGGACTAAGAGCTCACTTATGCATAATCGGTGTGGCAAGCGAAAGCAAGTGAAGGGCATGCGGGAAAGATTATGAGACGTTGCATAGTGGAAGAAAATCGGAAAAAATAGTAAAAAATATGCCATTAGACAACGTGTAAATATTTACTAGGAGCGCCTAAAGTTGGTAAGCTCGGCATTTCGAAAATAATAAGGACATCGAAACATTTTTGTATGAATTCAGCAGAAAAAAGTGTTCCCAAAAAAAAAAAACTAAATTCTGCCCGACTTTTTTTATAAAAATACCCAAAATACCCCTTTCGGGCAAAGATGGTTTCAAAATCAGCATTTTTTAGTAAATTTGCTGTGGAGGCTACAACTATTGTTAGTTGGAAAAATTTGTTTGCATGGGTTTGGAGAACATATGGAATAAAAAAATAAACCCAAATGGGGGATCTGTTCTTTGCAATTTGAGTACTCGGGAGGTTTTTCCAATTTTTTAATAAAAAAAAATTGCCTATTTTGAAGTACACAGGAGCTAATCTGTTTAAGTTGACATATTTTGTTCGAATTTCACTTAAGAAATACGTACCATATCTTCTCTTCACAAACAAAGAAGAAAAATCGAGTTATTTAAGCAAGTTTTTTCAATGAAGACTAATTAATGAAAATACTTTTTTTTGACCAAAGAATGTAAAAAGTACACTTTTCACCTTCTTTGACTTCATAACTGTATATTTTTAACTGTTTTAATTAGATGTGAAAACTTCTTGCGACAAAGTTGTTGTAAATTTTGTCACGAATCCAAATCATGCAAAATACGAAGCCATGGTTAAATCGAGTCACAAAGTGATTCTGAGCGATATATATCAATGGGCCTATCTCTCTTCGGAGGCCACCGTAACGGAAAGGTTAGCATGTCCACCTATGACGCTGAACGCCAAGGTTCGAATCCTGACAAGACCATCAGAAAAAATTTTCTGTGGTGGTTTTCCCCTCCTAATGCTGGCAACATTTGTGAGGTACTATGCCATGTAAAACTTCTCTCCAAAGAGGTGTCGCACTGTGGCACGCCGTTCGGACTCGGCTATAAAAAGGAGGCCCGTTATCATTGAGCTTAAACTTGAATCGGACTGCACTCATTGATATGTGAGAAGTTTGCCCCTGTTCCTAAGTGAAATGTTCATGGGCAAAATTTGCATTTTCATATGCTATCTCTCTACCTTCTGGGTATTACAAATATATGCACTACATTATAATGCCCTGTATCACATTGTGATTGTACCTTTGAAATATGTAGTTTGTTTTTGTAGCAATCATATCATATCTAATGAAAATCTTAATTTCCAAATACCAAATAAATGCCGATTTTCCTAGCTTATACTCTTTAAGTCCTTAGGCTTATTTACTGACATTTAGTTTGGAAGAAATCTACTATTTCTTGAAAATCCTGTTTCAAGCCTATTTTCATGGCATGAGAAACTTTTCTCAATATTGACATTTGACTTTTTACATAGTATTGGAATAAAAAGTATTTAAGCTATTATAAAATTGAGGACAGACACTATTATGGTTAGGCCAAAATAAACATTTCGTACAATTTGCTCCCAAAATCCCCCCCTTTTGTAGGCTGACCAAAGTCAACATGAAGAGTAAATATTTGTTTTGTAGTCAAACGAAAAATAGACTTCTTGCTAATCTTCTTGATTGTTCGTTTGCTAACCAGCCAACACTGCTGTAGTTCTCTTCAGTATTTGTACAAAATGAGTTGTATGAATTTTTTATAATGCATTCATTTTGGTAAACGACTGAAAGGAAAACAAAGGTTGAACAGAAAGCCATTGAATACCTTTTCAATCTTTGTTGTGTGGAAAAAAGTATGTATATTCTAAACTTTAGGTTAGTAGCATTAGGTAATTAAAGAAAAAATGAAACAATAATGAGTCTTTGTGTGGGAGTAAAACCATTGAAAGAATTTCACCAGAAAATGCTTAACATTATTTTCAAAATGCAAGTACCACAATGCGTATGAGTTATTTAAACTCAAAGTACAGTGGGGCGTATGATTTTTTAATAATATTGCTTACAGCGTACTACAGTGCGTATGATTTATATAAACTTAATGGAAATTCTGATTCAACCAAACCATGTCCGTCCATCTGTCGAAATCACGATAGCGGTCGAACGCGTAGAGCTATCCGCTTAAAATTGTGCATAGATACTTTATACTGACGTAGGCCGTTGGGGATTGCAAATGGACCATATGGGTTTAGATTTGTATATAGCTCCCATATAAACCAATTTCCCGATTTGACTTCTTGAGCCCCTGGAAGCCTCAATTTTCATCCAATTTGGCTGAAATTTTGCACATAGTATTCTGCTATGACTTCCAACAACGTAGCCAAGTACGGTTCCGTTGTTGAAGGTTGAACGCGTAAAGCTAGCCGCTTGAAAATTTGCACAGATATTTTATATTGATGTAAGCCGTTGGGGATTGCAAATGGGCCATATGGGTTTAGATTTGTATATAGCTCCTATATAAACCGATTTCCCGATTTGATTTCTTGAGCCCCTGGATGCCTCAATTTTCATCCGATTTTGCTGAAATTTTGCACATAGTATTCTGTTGTGACTCCCAACAACGTAGCCAAGTACGGTTCGAATCGGTCAAGAACCTGGTATAGCTCCCATATAAACCGATCTCCCGATTTGAATTCTTGAGCCCTGGAAGCTGCAATTTTCATCCGATTTCACTGAAATTTTGTACATGGTGGTCTGTTATGACCCAATAACTGTGCCAAGTACGGTTTAAACCGATCTCCCGATTTGACTTCTTGAGCCCTAACAAGCCTCGATTTTTATTCGGATTTGGCTAAAATTTTGCATACAGTGTTCTGTTATGACTCTCAACAACTGCGCCAAGAACGGTCCAATTCGGTCTAGAACTAGATATAGCTCCTATATTTTAGCATGCTGGTGGGTTCCCAAGATTCGGCCCGGCCGAACTTAGCACGCTTTTATTTGTTATACCCTACACCACTACTGCGGTACAGGGTATTAAGCAAAATTGCAAATTTTGCCCATGAACATTCCACTAAAGAACAGGGGCAAACTTCGCACATATCAATGAGTGCAGTCCGATTTAAGTTTAAGCTCCGAGTCCGAATGGCGTGCCGCAGCGCGACACCTCTTTGGAGAGAAGTTTTACATGGCTCACAAATATTGCCAGCATTAGCAGGGGAAAGCCACTGCTGAAAATGTTTTTTGATGGTCTTGCCAGGATTCGAACCCAGGCGTACATCGCATTAGGCGGACATACCAACCTCTGAGCTACGGTGGCCAGGGTATTATAACTTTGTGAATTTGTTTGTAACATTCAGAAGGAAGACAGAGAGAGAGAGAGAGAGAGAGAGAGAGAGAGAGAGAGAGAGAGAGAGAGAGAGAGAGACCCGTTGATAAGTCTACCGATCGACTCAGAATCATTTTCTGATTCGATCCGCCTGTCTGTCTGTCCGTCTGTCTGTCTATGTTAATTTGAGTACAAAGTACAGGTCACACATTTTTTATCTGATCGTCTTAAAATTTGGCACAAGCATTTTTTTGTGCCTAAAGATGAAGCCTATTGAAATTGGAAAAAATCGGTCCAGATTTGGATAAAGCTACCATATATATGTTCGTCCCGGCCGAAAGGGGATAACTATGAGCACCACACAGGAACTTTGAGGTCCGACAGGTGTGTGGTGAAAGCTACCGGGCGCGTCCACAGGTTACGGATAGTGGAAAGATCCCTTTTTTTTGCGGAGTAGCTGCAAATGCGGCCGCGGGCAGTCAGCGATTTTCGAGAAGAGAGTCTTAGTAAGGAGTCAGTCACAAAACCCATGCGGTTGGGGCGCTGGGCCAGTAACCCGCCCCCGGAAAACATAGAACTACTAAGAAAAACAAAGGAATAGTAAAAACCGACTCCCCTCCCAACCTTGACCATCCACGCAAACGAAAAAAGGACCATGATTTGTGGATTTGCACAGCTGCCTTCACACGAGGAATGAAATTGGCTGTGGATTTGTGGTTAGTCGGAGACTGAAAGCGGCCGCGGGCAGTCAGCGATTTTCGAGAAGAGAGTCTCAGTAAGGAGTCAGTCACAAAACCCATGCGAGTGGGCGCTTGGCCAGTAACCCGCCCAGAAAACTATGAGAAACAGAGCCATAGTAAAAACGGACCAACGTTGACGACCCACGCAAACGAAAAAATGACCATGATTTGCAGATCTGCACCTAGAATGTTCGCACTCTCTAAAGAGAAGATGGAGTATACTTGCTGGCCGATGTATTAGAGAAGTACAAGGCAGATATTATCGCCTTATAGGAAGTGCGATGGACTGGGAATGGCGTCACTACAACACCAAACGGTGACGGAACTATAATATAGCTGCCATGATACGAGGCATGAAATAGGCTAAGGATTTGTGGTTAGTCCGAGACGGAAATACCTTGAAACACGCATAAAAGCCAAATTCTTGAACATCGGCCTTATTTGTGCCCATGCCCCGACGGAACACAAGGACGAGCAGACCAAAGATATTTTCTACGAGAGCCTAGAGAGAGAATATGACCGCTGCCCCGCCCATGATATTGAAATCGTTCTGGGAGATTTTAATCCGAAGATAGGGAAGGAAGACATGTTTGGTCCAACAGTCGGAAAGTTTAGACTCCACGAGATAATGTCCAGTAATGGGTTGAGGCTGATAGATTTTGCCGCTGCAAAAAACATGATAGTTAGTAGCACCAGATTTCAACATAAAAATGTTCACAAAGCCACATGGCTGTCACCCCATCAAAACACGAGGAACCAAATTGATCACGTTGTGAAAGATGGAAGGCATTCATCCAGCGTGTTAGATGTACAATCCATCCGTGGAGCGAATATAGATTCGGATCATTACTTTGTTGCAGCAAATGTTCGCACCCGTTTGAACTTGGCGATCTGACACTGCACGCAAGCTGGACATTGAAAAGCTGCAAACACAACAGATGGCAAGGGCATATTCCACTCGACTGACCCAACTGCTTGATGGAAGCACTCCTTGTTCCGATGATATAATGGCACAGTGGCAAACTATTGACCACTCCATGGAAAATGTCGCGAAAGCCATACTTGGGTAGCGGAAGCCTCCCCCAAGAAACCCATGGTACGACCAAGAGTGTTGAGATTCTATTGAAGCGAAGAATGCGGCATATGGAGCAACCCTGCAACCAGTAGCAACGCACCAGATGAAGTAGAGGTATCGGGAGAAAACGAGAGAGGAGAAACGTCTATTCCGCAGAAAGAAAAAGGAACTGGAAAGACGTGAGTGTGAGCGAATTGAGATGTACAGGAGTCAGAATGAAGTTCGTAAATTCTACCAAAGAATTAAACATTAAACCGGTGGCTTTGGTGCAGGCGCATACTCTTGCGGAGACAAAGAAGGAAGCCTGGTAACTGACACAGATAGCATGATGAGAATGTGGAAAGAACATTTTACCCAACTGCTAGTGTCCGACTTTGGCGGCGTAGAAAATACCGGAGAACCAATCAATTGTGATGGTATAAAATGTTTACCTCCTAGTCAGAATGAGGTCCAAGTAGCAGTGACCCTACTGGAGAACAACAAGGCAGCTGGAGCCCACGAGTTACCCGCTGAACTATTTAAGACCGCAGGCGACACGCTGATAAGACGTATGTATTAGCTTATCTGCGCAATCTGGCTAGAGGAACGCATACCCAATGATTGGAACCTCAGCATACTATGTCTCGTACATAAGAAAGGAGACAAGACGGAATGTGTCAACTACAGAGGAATAAGTCTCTTCCCCATCGCATACAATATACCCTCGAGCGTACTGTGTGAAAGATTAAAACCTAAAGTCAATGAGATAATTGAGCCCCATCAATGCGGATTTAGACCTGGTAAATCCACCTTGGACCAGATATTCACACTGCGCCAAATTCTGGTAAAGACCCGAGAAGGACAAATTAACACCTACCAGCTCTTCGTTGACTACAAAGCCGCATTCGATAGTCCTTTACGTTCAATTCATTTCAATGGTATTTCAAGCCATGTCGGAGTTTGGTATCTCTGCTATATGACACTTGCTGATACGCGTTCCTCAGTAAGAATAGGAAAGAATCTCTCCGAACCATTTAATACCAAACGAGGTTTCAGACAAGGATACAGCCTATCGTGTGATCTCTTTAACATCCTGCTGGAGAAGATTATACGAGATGCAGATGTGAATAGATATTGGCACACTAACCACAAGAGAACACATGCTACTCGCCTATGCCGAGGACATCGACATCATCGGTCGGCCACCGGAAGTAGTAACTGCAGTCTTTGAAAGAATCGAAAGAGAATCAGTGAAAATGGGTCAGCCAGTAGATGAAGATAAGACGAAATGGATGGTTTCAACTCCCAAAATGCCTTGTTCAACCGAGCAGATAAAGAAAATGGAGAAAGTTGGGAACCACAACTTTGAGATTGTCAACAAACGAAACGAATGACACCAAAAATGCAAATTTTGCCCATGAACCTTCCACTAAGGAACAGGGACTAACTTCTCACATATCAATGAGTGCAGTCCGATTCAAGTTAAAGCTCAATGATAAGGGGCCTCCTTTTTATAGCCAAGTCCGTATGGCGTGCCGCAGTGCGACACCTCTTCGGAGAGAAGTTTTTACATGGCATAGTACCTCACAAATGTTGTCAGCATTAGGAGGGGAAAACCACCGCTGAAAAATGTTTTTTCTGATGGTCCCGGGCGTTCAGCGTCAAAGGCGGATATGCTAACCGCTGCGCTACGGTGGCCTCCAGCGAATGACTCCAGTTTTGGGATAAAGCGAAGAATAATACTGGCAAACAGATGTTACTTTGGACTAAGTAACCAGTTTAGCAACAAGGCCAACTCTCAACAGACGAAGATCACACTACACAAGACACTGATACTAGCCGTGCTGTTATATAGTTCTGAAGCATGGGTACTTATGAAAGCAGATGAGACAGTGCTTGGAGTATTTGAGAGAAAGATTCTTCGTAAAATATATGGACCAGTTTGCGTTAATGGAGAATACAGTCGACGTATGAACCACGAGCTGTATGACGATGATAGCATAGTTACACGCATCAAAATACAACGGCTGCGTTGGCTAGGTCATGTTGTCAGAATGGATGAAGAAGCTCCAGCAAAGAAGTCTTTTGAAGGCTAGTACACGCAATCCGGGAAAGATCAAGTGGTGGGAGACACCTCGAAACTTGGTGTCATAGATTTTACAATGAGCGTAGATGATCGAGGAGCTTGGAACGCGATTCTACGTTCAGCTAATGGAACAAGTGTTCTGTCATAGCCAATTACAGTAAAGTAGGTAAATCATGCTCTGGGTTTTTACTGCAGTTGTCAGGCCTATAATGCTATATGATAGTGTGGCCCTATACACCTGTACGAGAGCCATTGGGGAGGGGGGGCTTAGAACGCGTGTCATGCATTGGGTATATACTGCAGTTGTTAGACCTATAATGCTATATAGTGTTGTGGTCTGGCGGACGGTGCTTCAAAAGTCCACCTACTGCTCAATACTTAACCGGATCTAAAGGATGGCGTGTTTGTGCGTCACAGTCCATCTAATGCACTGAATTTAATACTGCACGTAATGCCTCGGGACATTGTGGCTAAGCAAATTGCTGCCACCACTGCTGTGAGGCTAAGGGAGCTTTCTCTTTGGTCATGTGGCGGCTACGGACACTGTGTTATCGTTGATACATGTCCGATGTTTCAGGCAGTGTGGATTACATCCTGCCTGAGCTGCTTTTTGACCAAAAAGTACTGTCAAAAAGCGGTTTCTGATAATAGAAGCTATGTAGACTTCTATACGGATGGTGTCAAACTAGACGACCAGGTGGGCCTTGGGTGTACACTAAAGATCTAATACTGGTTATATCGAAAAGGTTACTGGACCACTGCAGTGTGTAACAAACGGAGATCCTTGCAATTAAGGAAGTGGTGGAATGCCACAACGACGATTGACATAAATATCTTCGCAGGCAGCCTGGCAGCCATTAAATCCCTGGAGAACGTGTTTCCCTCGACCGTCGCAGATCTCTCAACAAGATGGCTGAACAGTTCAAAATTCATCTGTTCTGGGTGCCAGGCCTCAGAGACATTCCAGGGAATTGTAAAGCGAGCGAGCTTGCGAGACAAGGAACAACCTTACACATTCCAGGGAAACTGGAACCTTTGGGCATGCCTCTAGCGACATATAAGCTAAGTTTTCAGGATAAGGCCCGAAGGTCAACGAATGCTAGAGGATTCCAAAACCGCTTTGCTGTCACTGGCTGGAGGAGATGTTTCAGTCATTGTGTCCGTCATGGCAGGTCATTGTCTAATCGGAAAACATGCTGACAGACTGAAGGTTGCCAGCAACGACTTTCAAATGTGTTTGTGTGGTTTTGTAGTTGACTTTATATTGGTTGCCCAAAAAGTAATTGCGGATTTTTTAAAAGAAAGTAAATGCATTTTTAATAAAAGTTAGAATGAACTTTAATCAAATATACTTTTTTACACTTTTTTTTCCGAAGCAAGCTAAAAGTAATAGCTGATAACTGACAAAAGAAAGAATGCAATTACAGAGTCACAAGCTGTGAAAAAATTTGTCAACGCCGACTATATGAAAAATCCGCAATTACTTTTTGGGCAACCCTATAGTAATGACTGACTTTGACTTTCAAAAATGTTTGTGTGGTTTATAGTTGCACATAATAAGAGTATTATATACTGCATCTACATGACTACAATTAAAGCTGATTGTACTCACCTTCTCCAAACTGTAATAGCACTAGCCGCTATTTTCCGCATGGTGCAATGTAGCTGAAAACAAGGAAATTTTAATTACTGTCTATTGCTACCAAAAACGCAAACTCTTAAGAATAATACCATCTGTATCCCAAATTGGTGAAATACATACCAAAGAGGCTCAGCAAAATGTCATTTAACCCTTATGGTCCTATGTGCTTTGGTTGTACAAAAGCTGCTTGCTAAGCTTACTTTCGCAAGGCAGACCTCCCCCAGACAGCGTGAAGAGGAAGGGTGACACAATTAATGCAAACAATTAAAAATTAATGAAATTTCAGGAAAACAACACTTACACCGTGTAGAAGCATAAAATTCAAAGCCAAAGCACCCATAATGGGGGGAATGAGGCATATGGCTACATGGGGATAGATACAACAAAAAATGAGGATATTAAAGAGGGACTTGCTGAAACATAAAAATGCGTTGGATTAGTAAAAACAGGCATGTTGCTGCTGTTGTTTCAACATCCCCGAATATTAAAGCGAACCTCCTCTTTATGCTTTCAGCAAAGGCGTTAATAATTTAGCCTTGTTTTAATCACAGCAAAGAGAACAATAAAATCTCAAAGAACTTTGAAGCTAGTCATTATAAGCATTACCCATAAAAAAACACCAAAGATTGTGAAAAGAATTTTAAATAAATGAACTTTCATGACTTTCGAAAAAAAACAACGACAAAATTAAAACACACTTGTCTTGATACAAAAGTTTTAGAATTTTTACAATCGTTAACTAAAACAGTGCTGTAATACATTAATTGGCCTAATTTGCTTGTTGAATGTGGGGAAACAAAGTACATTTTCGTTCTAAAAGCAGGAAGGAAAAAGATCCTTAAGATAGAAGTTTTTGGAAAGGTGGGTAGATGAATAACTTATAGTGAATGGCTAGCATAACTCATAGCGGATGGCTTGTCTAGACAACAGCGGCAGCGTATCGCAAGTTAGGTTCACCGAAACAGTCTTTGATGACCTAGTCGGCCATACAGAAAGCATTTTTAGCCCTCAGGGTATATACATACAGTGGCAGCATTGACCTAGAGGGTGTCTTCAATAATGTAAAACAACGCCCATTGGCATAGAATCGAAACAAAAACTGATCAAAGCTCCTAAATTCCTCGGTATTTCGAAAAATTGTTTGGGCGGCCAATTCTTCATTTGTGGTCAGATTTCCCAAATTCTATTTTTTCTGGGTAAAACTCAAAAAACCATACAAAAAGCGCAAAGCAATGATGAACAGGAAATTGAACAAATCAAACATTTTTAGAAAAAACAAGTAAGAGCGTGCAAAGTTCGGCCGGGTCGAATCTTATATACCCTCCACCATGGTCGCATCTGTCGAGTTCTTTGCGCTGTATCTGTTTTTAGGCAAACAAAATATAATGAATAAGGACGGAGGAGCAGCTACATCAAATTATAGTCCGATTCGGGGCTCAATCATATTGGAGCTGAATCAAGCTTTAGATCGATTCTGACCATATTGCACACGTATGTTGAACGCCATGGGAGAAGCCGTTGTACGAAATTTGTGCAAAATCGGATGAGAATTGCGCTCTCCAGAGGCTCAAGAAGTCAATACCCAAGACCGGTTTATATGGCAGCTATATCAGGTTATGGACCGATTAAGACCATACTTTGTACAGTTGTTGAAAGTGATATCAAACCACTATGTGCAAAATTTCAGTCAAATCGGACGAGAATTGCGCCCTCTAGAGGCTCAAAAAGTCAAGACCCAAGATCGGTTTATATGGGAGCTATACCAGGTTATGTACCGATTAGGACCATACTTTCCACAGTTATTGGATATCATAACAAAACACGTCGTGCAAAATTTCATTCCAATCGGATAAGAATTGCGCTCTCTAGAGGCTCGAGAAGTCAAGACCCAAGATCGGTTTATATGGGAGCTATACCAGGTTATGGACCGATTAGGACCATACTTTCCACAGTTATTGGATATCATAACAAAACACGTCGCTAGATCGACATAAAATGTCGCGACGATCAAGAATATATATACTTTATGGGGTCTCAGACGAATATTTCGAGTAGTTACAAGCAGAATGACGAAATTAGTATACCCCCCATCCTATGGTGGAGGGTATAAAAAGAATGGTAACTCTTACCCTTGTAAACTTGCAAAAGAGCAATTTGCAATAGTTGGGTGTTTAAACCGAATGTTACGCACTTTGTGTATTTTTCGGTTTTCAGACCTATAATGGTATATGGTGTTGTAGTCTGGTGGACGGTGCATCAAAAGTCCACCTACTGCTTACAGCCGGATATAAAATCGCAAATTTTACCCATGAATATTCCATTAAGGAACAGGGGCAAACTTCTCACACATCAAGGAGTGTAGTGCGTTTTAAGTTTTAAACTCAATAATAAGGGTCCTCCTTTTTATAGCCGAGTCCGAACGGCGTGCCGCAGTGCGACACCTCTTTGAATGTAAATTTTTCATGGCATAATACCTCACAAATGTTGCCAGCATTAGGAGGGGAAAGCCGGATAAAAACGGATGGCTTATTTGTGCCTCATAGGCACACTGAGAACGACACCATCTGATGCACTGAATTTAATCCTACAACTAATGCCTCAGGACATTGTGGCAAGACAAATTGTTGTGACAATTACTATGAGGCTAAGGGAGTTTTCTCATTGCTCGTGCAGCAGCTACGGACGCTGTGTTATCTTTGATACAATGTCCGATGTTCCAGGTAAAGTGGATTAAACATTTCCCGAGCAACCTTTTCATAAAAAAATGTGTTCCACTATTCCTGTAACTACGAGATCACTGGTAATAGAAGTTACATTGACTTCTTACGGATGGTTCCAAACTAGACGACCAGGTTGGCCTTGGGGTGTACTCCGAAGAACTTGGTATCTCTGTATTTCGAGAAATTTCTAGATAGTCCCCAAAAATCCATAGAAAAAGGTCCGTTTGAGGTCTACAGTATATATATACTGGTTTTGGGGATATTCGATTGTTATACCGTCCACTATAGGATGGAGGTATACTTAATTCGTCATTCTATTTGTAACACATCGAAACATTGATCCGAGACCCAAAAAAGTATTGACATCTTAATGTTCTTAAACTATTGGGTTGCCCAAAAAGTAATTGCGGATTTTTCATATAGTCGGCGTTGACCAATTTTTTCACAGCTTGTGACTCTGTAATTGCATTCTTTCTTCTGTCAGTTATCAGCTGTTACTTTTAGCTTGCTTTAGAAAACAAGTGTAAAAAAAGTATATTTGATTAAAGTTCATTCTAAGTTTTATTAAAAAAGCATTTACTTTCTTTTAAAAAATCCGCAATTACTTTTTGGGCAACCCAATTTTTAACCAAGTCCTTCCGTCTTTCCGTCCGTCCGTCTGTCCGTCCGTCCGTCTGTGCGTCCGTCCGTCTGTCCGTCTGTCCGTCCGTCTGTCCGTCCGTCTGTCCGTCCATCTCTCCGTCTGTCCGCCAGTCTGTCCATCCGTCTGTCTGTCCGTCTGTCCGTCCGTCCGTCTGTCGAAAGCACGCAAACTTTCGAAGAAGTAAAGCTAGGTGATTGTAATTTTGCATACATACTTCTTATTAGTGCAGGTCGGGTGGGAATGTAAATAGGCGAAATCGGTCCATGATTTAGCAAAGCTGCCATATAAACCTTTATCGGATTTTGACTTCTTGAGCCTATAGAGGGCGCAATTCTTATCCAATTTGACTGAAATTTTGAACCAACCAAAACACCTCGTGCATGTACGAAGTGTTTTGATTTGTCCATCAACAACTGTGCCAAGTATGGCCAAAATCGGTTCATAACCTGATAGCTCAGATATAAACCGATTTCGGATCTTGATTTCTTGAGCTTCTAAAGGGCGCAATTATTATCCGATTTAGCTGAAATTTTGCATGAAGTGTATCGTTCTAACAACTACGCCAAGTATGGTTCAAATCGGTTCGTAACCTGATATAGCTCCAATATAATCCGATCTCGCATCTTGACTCAACCAACGGCACAATCGATTTTCTCAAAATTTTCACATATTTTGTAGGCTATATTATTTGTCGATATCGTAAGGGGAACGATATGCCAAAAACACAACCCAATATCAAAAGTTGACCGATCGGGAGAATATAGGTATCAAATGAAAGGAATTTGTGAGTAGAATTCGAATATGGTATTAAAATTTGAGTCTAAGTACCCATCAGGCCGCCTCAATCCCAAAACTCCCCCAAACAGACATATCAGGCATTCATTTCAATATGGGGCTCATATGAAAGGTATTCCGGAGTAGATATCGAATCTGGCATACAAAATCAGATCGAAGTATAGGTGACCCCCTGACCACCCCTTAAAAACGTCATTAGACCCATTATGACTATATGATACTTGGATGAAGCGATTTTCTTAAAATTTTCATAGATTGTGTACGTTCGCCTGGAAGGAAACATAGGCAATATAAATTTTATATATCGGGTTGAGGCGGGCCCTCCCCCTTTCCCCAAAAATGCCACCCATATCCAAAAGTGGTCCGATGGGCACAGTAAGGGTGTCCAATGAAAGGTATTGGAGACCAGGAAACGAATATGGTATTCAAATTTGGCTCCAAGTAGCCAGTGGGCCCCCACCCGACCCCAAAACTCCTCTAAACAGATATATTCGAAGTTCATGTCAATACGGGACTCAAATGAAAAGTATTAGGCAGTAAATTACAAATATGGCATAAAATATTAGATCCAAGTAATGGGAGGTCGCCCAAATGGGCATATTAGTCGACCATGGCTATACGGGACTCAAATGAAAGGTATTTGAGAGTAGATTACGAATATGACATTAAAATGTGCGCTCAAGTCTAGGTGGCGCTTTTCCTCCTAAAGATACGTCAAATAGGTTATTTGACCCATTATGACAATTTGGGACTCAAATGAAAAGTATTTGAGAGTAGAAAACGAACTTGATATCCAATTTTGGAGCCAAGTGTTTTGGGGTACGCCCTAAAGCAGCCTGAACTTCATTTCCGTTGGGAATGAAGAACGAATTTGATATCTATTTTCAGTGCAAAGTTCTGGTGGCCGCCCTAGCCCCAAAACACCCTCCAAACGGTTCATGATTACAGGCCATGGCAATATGGGGCTCAAATTAAAGGGATTTGGAAGTGCAGCACGAATTTGGTATCCATATTTGAGTCGAAATGTCTGAGGTGCCATCCCTCCCCTAATGAGAACGTTACTCTAAAGAAGAACATTACCACCAGGAACCGAGGAGGGGCATTCAAGATTCAAGTTTAAACACAATTCGACACCTCTTTGGGAAACTTTTTTAAATGACCATGCATGGCATTGTACCTCGCAAATTTCGCCAATATTAAGAGGGGATAATCACCGCTTTGTCCGATATTCTCGTCAGGATTCGAACGCGTTCAGCGTCATAGGCACGAATTCGATTTCCGCATTCAGGGCGAAGTGTTCCCACCCTAAAAAGTTATTAGAGAGTTAAAGAAGGCGCAGCGGAGCGGACCCTGGTTTGGCTAGTTCTTAATAAAGACCGATCTGAACCATATTTCAGTCAGATATTGGGAGGCTTTAATCAACACACTGTTTCAAAGTTCAGCGAAATCGGATAATAATTGCTGCTTTTGTGGGCTTTATACCCTAAATCGGCAAATCGGTCTATATGACAGCTACATCTAAATATGGTCCGATCTTGAGTCGAATATCAGGAGGCTTAAAACATCTCACTGAAAGGTCACAGTCGGATGGGAAAACATGCTAACAGACTGTAGGTTGCCTGTAACGACTTTTACCGAAGCTGTGAGGACATCGAGGAAGAAGAGAACTTCTGCTGTGTGTGTGTGTCCCGCACTGGCAGTCAATACGATATATAATATACAGTTCTACTTTAGATTCTCATTTCTTTGAGAACCTGTCTGAATTAGAGGATGTTAACATAAGAAAACATAAACAAGAATACGAATAAGCTTCTGAAACCGTGACATCCTGATTTTTAGAAATATCTCAATTGTTTCCAAAACATTCAAGTCGAAAATTTTACAACTTCACTGTTGACTGTATTTAAAGCATCTCGATCGAAACAGATATTCTAGAGAAACGCTCATACAATTACGTTTTAATTTGTTTCTTTTTTTAAATTGGTAGGACAATATCTACCACCACATAGCCATCGCTTGCATGACCTTCTGCATATGCATTGCTGAGCCGTAGGCAAATTTGGTTCTAGGCCCCGCCGCAACTTCCCCTTCCCTAACTATACGAAATCGTTTAAATGGCATGCAAGAACCATAAAATGTTGTGTTTAAGGCCATAATGAACTTTGGTGGTTGAAAGGAGATCACGTTCACGATATGTTCAGGCATTTGAGGTAGCAGTGTGCATGTGTGCCCGAATACGTATGTATGTACATACATGTGTGTTAACAATGACTTCTTTTGCTTCTTCGATATTGTATACGACAACCACCAACAAAAGTTGATTGCTGGCAAGACATTCGTGAATTTTAACGCTACGTTTGAAGTTCTTTTTGCTGCTGCAAATTTATCCATGGTTTACCCGGACACACACCCACACACAACTGACTGACACGTACTTTAGGCAAGAATGGTGATATGTTCGAACATTCCAATCCAATTAAAAACGTTTACACTTTGATGTGAAGACATTGAAAAGGGACAAGAGTGGTGGAGGCGTGGCAGGTCATGCCATACTATGGCAAAAGTTTACATTTCGATATGTAGACTACGAGGGGGGGATCACAAAGGAATCGGATTGAATAGTCTAATATAACTCTGTTCACCCCTCAGGCTACGATCCATCAGTATATCATAAACTACTTGATGGCAAAGGAAAGATGAAGAACGGGAAATTCTTTCACCCTTTGTATTGCAGAAGGGTAGTTTATTAACATTTTATTGTTTTTTTTTACCCTTTGCATTAAAAAAAGGAGTTTAATTACCTTCTCTTAGAGAGGGGTAGTTTTATTACCCTATACCTTAGGAAAGGGTAGTTTCTTTACCCATTGCCTTGAAGAAGAGTAGTATTATTACCTTTTGCCTTGAAGAAGAGTTCCTTCATTACCCTTTGCCTTGGGGAAGGGTACTTTTATTACTCTTTGCCATGGGGAAGGGTAGTTTTATTTCCCTTTGCCTTAGCGAAGCGTACTTTTACTATCCCATAACCAAGAGCAGGGTAGTTTTAGTACCCTTTGACTTTGAGACGGGTTGTTTTATTACTCTTTACCTTGGGGAAGGGTACTTTTATTATCTTTTCCACTGGGGAAGGGTATTTCAATTACCGCTATCGTTGGGAAGGGTATTTTTATTACCCTTTGACTTGGGGAAGGCTACTTTGATTACCCTTTGCCTTGGGAAAGAGTTATTTTATTACCCTTTGCCTTTGAGAAGGGTACTTTTATTAGCCTTTGCATTGGGGAATGGTACTTTTGTTACCCTTTGCCTTTGGGAAGGCTACTTCTATTATCTTTTGCATACCCTTTGCTTTGGGGAAGAGTACTTTTATTACCCTTTATCACAGGGAAGGGTACTTTTATTACCCTATGGGTAGCTTGGGGAAAGGTACTTTTATTAGCCTTTGCTTTGGGGAATGGTACTTTTGTTACCCTTTGCCTTAGGGAAGGCTACTTCTATTATGCTTTGCATGGGGAAGGGTACTTTTATTACCCTTTCCAATGGGGAAGGGTATTTTAATTACCGCTATCGTTGGGAAGGGTATTTTATTACCCTTTGCCGTGGGGAAGGGTATTTTTATTACCCTATACCTTGGGGAAGGTTACTTTGATTACCCTTTGCCTTGGGAAAGGGTACTTTTATTACCCTATGACTTTGAGAAGGGTACTTTTAGTACCCTTTGCTTTGGGGAAGAGTACTTTTATTGCCCTTTGTCACAGGGAAGGGTACTTTTATTACCCTATGCCTTGGGGAAAGGTACTTTTATTAGCCTTTGCCTTCGGGAATGGTACTTTTGTTACCCTTTGCCTTAGGGAAAGCTACTTCTATTATCCTTTGCTTGGGGAAGGGCATTTTTATTACTCTATGCCTTGGGGAATGGTATTTCTATTACCCTTTGCCCTAGGGAAGGGTACTTTTATTACTTTCTGCCTTGGGTAAGGGTACTATTTTTACCCTTTGCCTTAGGGAAGGCTACTTCTATAATCCTTTGCTTGGGGAAGAGTATTTTTATTACTCTGTGCTTTGGGGAATGGTATTTTTATTACCCTTTGCCTTGAGAGAGGGTACTTTGATTACCCTATGCCTTGGAGAAGTGCACTTTTAATACCCCTTGCCTTGGGGAGGGGTATTTTTATTACCCTTTGCCTTGGGGAGGGGTATTTTTACTACCCTTTGCCTAGGGAGAGGGCACTTTTATTGCCCCTAGGGTAATAAAAGGAGCAATAAAGGGTAATAAATATACCCTTTGCCTTGGGAAAGAGGAACTTTGATTACCTTTTGCCTTGGAGATTGTTAATTTTATTACTCTTTGTCTCAGGGAAGGGTTTTTTATTACTCTATGCTTTTGGGAAAGGTACTTTTATTACCTTTTACCTTGGGGAAGGGTACTTTAATTACCCTTTGCCTTGGGGATGGGTACTTGTATACCCCTCACCATAGGACGGGAGTATACTAACCGAGTCATTCCGTTTGTAACACCTGGAAACATAGGGGTAGGACCCCATAAAGTATATATATTCTTGATCCTTTCGACATTCGGAGTGGATCTAGCCAAGTCCGCACGTCCGTCTGTCGAAATCAGGATAGAGGTTGAACGCGTAAAGCTAGTCGCTTGAAATTTTGCACAGGTCGTTGGGGATTGCAAATGGGTCATATCGGTTCAGATTTAGATATAGCTCCCATATAAACCGATCTCCAGATTTAATTTCTTAAGCCCCTGGAAGCCGCAATTTTTATCAAATTAGTCTGAAATTTTGCACATAGTGTTCTGTTACGACTTTTAATAACTGTGCCAAACACGATCCAAATCGGTCAAGAACCTGATATAGCTCCCGTATAAACCCATCTCCCGATTTGACTTCTTGAGGCTTTACAAGCCTTAAGTTTCTTTCGATTTGGTCTAACATTTTTTACAGACTGTTCTGTTATGACTTTTTATAACTGTGCCATATACGGTACAATTCTGTCAAGAATTTGATATAGCTCCCATTTATACCGATCTTCCGAATTGACTTCTTGAGCTCTTCGAAGCCGCAATTTTTGTCCGATTTGGATTTTGCACATAGTGTGCTGTTATGACTTCCAACAACTGTTGCAAGTAAGGTCTAAATCGGTTAGGAACCTGATATAGATCCCATGTAAACCGGTCTCTCGATCATCCTTGTTTGGTTCCTAGAGCTTTAATTTTTGCTGGTTTGAATTGAATTGAATTGAATGAATGAATATTAATTTTTAGAAGAATCCATGGTGGTGGTTTCCCAAAATTGGGCCCGGCCGAACTAAGCACGCATTTACTTGTTGAAATTATATGTGACATGACTGATCGTCTAATTATTAAATTAACAAAACTTTTATTGCTGCCCCTCCTATATTTCATTCATTCATTGCGTTCGAACTTATCAAAGTTCTTTCTTTCTTTCTTTCTTTGCATGCTATTTTAAGTTGTAAAGGAAAAACTTTTTTCTCGCCACATTCTCACAGTCAGCCACCGCCGCCTATCACATAACCACCATACATGCATTACCAACGCACACATACGCATTTCGACATGCATGCCATATACAGGGCTTACTCACGTTCTTTTGTCACGAAAGTATTCACACGCATAAGGTTAAAAATTCTAGCACGCACACAGTCTGGCACTAGCATTTATACACGCATACATACACACAAACAAACACCAACATGCTTTAACACTCAATCTTATCCATTTATCAACGTGACTTTGGTAAACTTTGTGGATTTAGCATGTTTTTCGTAGTGAGCGAGCAAACTAAAGTTTATGTGGGTATGATGTCCCTATCATTTTTTTTTGGTGTTGTGTTTCACATTTCCTACTGACATTTTCACTGTTTCAGAGCAACGGCAAATGGTTAAAAGTTTTGTAAAATATTTACTACACCTATTATTAATGCAATAAAGTTTTGTGCGCAATGCTTCCTATGAAATTTGTGTGACGTGAATCCATGTATCACCTTCAACATGGTAACAATACCAGAGCTTCAGAACACCACCATAACTTACGCAGCCACCAACATCAAAAACTTTGCATAAACAATGTTCAACACAGCACCTTCAACTCCCTTCCGTTTCCTGTGAAGCAACTAGAGTGCGCGGAATCAGTTTGGCAAAGTTGATGTAGTGTGGGGCATTGTATGCCAACACCTTAAAATAGGTCAAACTACTGTTTACAAGCTTCGATTGCGTTTACGAATGTTATATAGTCCTGTCGACTTAACAAAAATCAATTTTGTTAAACAAAAGCAGCTAGGATTTGTGTTATAAAATGCATTTTTGTTTTCTGCAGAGAAAATGGCATAGAAATTTTTGAAAACAATTCAAACCATTTGACAAAAAATGTTTCCCAAAAATGTGAATAAATTGGCGTGGGAATTGATCATAGAAATATTGTCTTTAGAGAACAATTAAAAAAATTTTCTTTTGAGGGAAAAATTCATAGAAATTCTGTAAAAATAAAGTTATGGAAATTTAATTTGCCTCTGTTCCTTAGAAATTTTATCTTTAGAGAAAATTTCATGGAAATTTTGTCTTTAGAGAAAATTTCATGGAAATTTTGTCTTTAGAGAAAATTTCATGGAAATTTTGTCTTTGGAGAAAATTTCATGGAAATTTTGTCTTTAGAGAAAATTTCATGGAAATTTTGTCTTTAGAGAAAATTTCATGGAAATTTTGTCTCTAGAGAAAATTTGATGGAAATTTTGTCTTTAGAGAAAATTTCATGGAAATTTTGTCTTTAGAGAAAATTTCATGGAAATTTTGTCTTTAGAGAAAATTTCATGGAAATTTTGTCTTTAGAGAAAATTTCATGGAAATTTTGTCTTTAGAGAAAATTTCATGAAAATTTTGTCTTTAGCGAAAATTTCATGGAAATTTTGTCTTTAGAGAAAATTTCATGGAAATTTTGTCTTTAGAGAAAATTTCATGGAAATTTTGTCTTTAGAGAAAATTTCATGGACATTTTGTCTTTAGAGAAAATTTCATGGAAATTTTGTCTTTAGAGAAAATTTCATGGAAATTTTACCTTTAGAGAAAATTTCATGGAAGTTTTACCTTTAGAGAAAATTTCATGGAAGTTTTGTCTTTAGAGAAAATTTCATGGACATTTTGTCTTTAGAGAAAATTTCATGGAAATTTTGTCTTTAGAGAAAATTTCATGGAAATTTTGTCTTTAGAGAAAATTTCAGGGAAATTTTGTCTTTAGAGAAAATTTCATGGAAATTTTGTCTTTAAAGAAAATTTCATGGAAATTTTGTCTTTTGAGAAAATTTCATAGAAATTTTGTCTTCAGAGAAAATTTGATGGAAATTTTGTCTTTAGAGAAAATTTCATGGAAATTTTGTCTTTAGGGAAAATTTCATGGAAATTTTGTCTTTGGGGAAAATTTCATGGAAACTTTGTCTTTAGGGAAAATTTCATGGAAATTTTGCCTTTGGAGAAAATTTCATGGAAATTTTATCTTTGGGGAAAATTTCATGGAAATTTTGTCTTTAGAGAAAATTTCATGGAAATTTTGTCTTTAGAGAAAATTTTGTCTTTAGAGAAAATTTCATGGAAATTTTGTCTTTAGAGAAAATTTCATGGAAATTTTGTCTTTGGGGAAAATTTCATGGAAATTTTGTCTTTAGAGAAAATTTCATGGAAATTTTGTCTTTAGAGAAAATTTCGTGGAAATTTTGTCTTTAGAGAAAATTTCAAGGAATCGATTTCTTAGCTATTGAGATGATAAAAGATCGCCTACCTCATTCTGGCTGCCCAGAAATTGCGTCTCCGACAGTAATTCCACCGTCTGCAGGTTGCTTCCGGTGTTATTTTCGTCCACCCTATTCAGAGGGTTTGGCAAGCTTGGATCTTTTAAGAGCACTCTGCGCAACGAAGATGGTTTACTAGTGTCCTTCAAATTTCCACAGAAAGTTTTATTGGTGGCGTTCGTTTCTTTACGGTAATACTTATGTGGACAAAATCTCTGAGTTCCCAATTCTCTTTGTTGATCCGGTTGAACTTGGCGAAAACGGACTTTTGGAATTAGCATGATTTGGCGTAGTGGGAAAATCTGGGTCTATGGTGGTTTTACCAGGTCTTAATACGTTTTGATAAGGCAGAAATTTCTAGTTAAGTTTATATTTCCACACCTCACACCAAAGTATTTTGATGAAATAAATGCGATGGGATTGAGACTGCTTCCTCTAAGGTTGACAGATTCTGTATTTTCCTCTTGCTATGTCTGGTGTATAGTTTGCTGAGATTCTAATGAATTTGTATTTTAAATAAAGATTGCGCTAGAGTGCTGATGCCTTCGCTTTTTCAGTTTGTCGCTACCAATTTTAAGTAGTTCAGCTGGCAACCTATCGGCTCCTGCTGCCTCATTCTTCACCATTCTAGGTTAGATAAGGTTTAAGAGGCAGTCTGCCATCAGACTCATTTGAACGTTTTCGTCCATTCGGATACTACACGAACAGGAGAAGGAACATGCCTTCTTGTTCCTACCGTTGAACTATCCAGATCGCTTTAAAAAGCCCAACAACTTGCGAATGTTCACATCCGCTAAATCAGAGAAGTGGAACTCCTTCTGACTGCCAATGCGGGACACAGCCACAGCAGATGTTCTATAATTTCTTCTTCCTCGTCGTCTTCACAGCTTCGGCAAAAGTCGCCATTCGCAACCTTCAGTCTGCCACTAGTGCTACACTATCTTCATTCTGACTTGACCGTAAACATTCTTTACAATACTTTGGCGGAACATACCTCGTCGCCACTATCGAATGGAAGCATCTGAAAAAAATGTTCTTTCCTATATCCTAAACACACTATATGGACCCGTTACCAGATTTCCTTCTTTGTCTCTGTTCCTGTACCAAAGCCATCGGTGTGATGTTTGATTCCTTTGGGATTTCGGACTTCATTCTAACTCAACATATCGAATCGTTCAAATTCATATCATTCAATTTTTTTTCTTCAGGATATCTCTATATTCTCCTTTTCACCCGATGCCTCTCCTCTACCTCCCATGCCGCTTTGCTACTAACTGCAGGTTTGCTATGAATGCCTCATAATCCTGGCCGTACCATGGGTTACTTGAAGCAGGCTTTTGGTCACCAAGTACGGATTTGTCGGCATTTTTCATAAAGTGGGCATTACTTTGCCATTGTGAAGATATACATTTGGAAAGCCAAGGTGTGGAGGAGGTTAGGATTTCCGAATATGAGGCTTAAAATCATGGGTTTAAATCCTGGCGAGAAAATCAGAAAATAATTTCGACGGTCCCTTTACTGATGCTGGCCACATTTGTGTGAAGTATTCAAATGCAAATGCAAGTTTGCCCTTGAACATTCCCGTAAGGAATAGGACCAAACTTTTCACAGATCAATGAGTGCTGTCCTATTCAAGTTTAAGCTCAATGATAAGGCAACTGCTTTTTATAGCCGAGTCCGAACGGCGTGTCGACACCTCTTTGGGTAGAAGTTTTTATATGGCAAAGTACCTCACAAATGTCGCCAGCATTAGGAGGGGATAGCCACCGCTGAAAATTGTTTCTGATGTTCACGCCAGGATTCGAACCCATGCGTTCAGCGTCATAGGCGGACATGCTTACCTTCTTCCATTGAGCGACGAAGCTCATTTTTGGCTCAATGGGTACGTCAATAAGCTGAATTATCGATTTTGGAGTGAAGATCAGCCAGAAGCATTGCAAGAGCTACCAATGCATCCAGAAAAAGTCACAGTTTGATGCGGTTTATGGGCTGGTGACGTCATTGGACTGTACTTCTTCAAAGATGATGCGAATTGTTACGTAACTGTGAATGGTGAGCGTTACCGTGAGATGAAATACAACTTTTTTTGCCCAAATTCCAAGAGCTTGACTTGGCACACAGTACGCGTAACAATGGACTTATTGAGAGGCGAGATCGGTGAACATTTTGTTTCACATTCGGAACCGGTCATTTCGCCGCCTATATCGTGCGATTTAACGTCTTTAGACTATTTTTTGTAGGGCTATGTTGAAGCTCGAGTCTATACAGACAAGCCAGCTTCAATTGATGCATTGGAAGACAGCATTGGAGCATTTATTTGCATACCGGCCGAATGATGGAAAGAATGTACCAAAATTTGACTAAGGGGATGGACCATTTGAGGCGCAGTCACGATATGGCAGTTCTATCAGGTAATTAACTGATTTGAACCAAACTTAGCACAGTTGTTGGAAGTCATAACAAAACATGTCATGCCAAATTTCAGCCAAATCGGATAGGAATTGCTACCAAATCGGATAAGAATTGCGCCCTTTAGAGGCTCACGAAGTCAGATCCCAGATCGGTTTATATGACAGCTATATCAGGTTATAGACCGATTTGACCCGTATTTGGAACAGTTGATAGAAGTTATAACCAAACACGTCATGCAAATTTTCAGCCAAATCGGATAGGAATTGCTCCCTGTAGAGGCTCAATAAGTCAAGATCCCAGATCGGTATATATGCCAGCTACATCAGGTTATGTACCGATTTGAACCATACTTAGCACAGTTGTTGCAAGTCATTTCTCAACGATATGTGCGAAATTTTAGCCAAAACGGATAAGAATTGCGTTTTGTAGTGGCTCAAGAAGTCAAGATCCAAGATCGGTTTATATGGCAGCTATATCAAAACATGGACCGATATGGCCCATTTACAATCCCATCTGACCTACACTAATAAAAAGTATTTGTGCACAATTTCAAGCGGCTAGCTTTACTCCTTCGAACTCCTTCGTTAGCGTGCTTTCGACAGACAGACGGACGGACAAACGGACAGACAGATGGACAGAGAGGCGGATAGACATACAGACAGACAAACGGACGGACAGACAGACGGGCAGGCAGACGGACAGATAAACAGAAGGACAGACAGACGGACAGACAGATGGACAGACAGACAGAGAGACGGACAAACCGAGAGACGGACAGACAGATAGACAGACAGACGGACGAACGGACATACGGACAGACAGACGGACAGACAGACGGACAGACAGACAGACAGACAGTCAGACAGACAGACGGACAGACAGACGGACAGACAGTCAGACAGACCGACAGACAGATGGATAGACAGACAGACAGAGAGACGGACAGACAGAGAGACGGACAGACAGACGGACAGACAGACAGACAGACGGACGGAGACAGACGGACGGACAGACAGACAGAGAGACGGACAGACAGACAGACAGACGGACAGACAGACAGACGGACAGACAGATAGACGGACAGACAGACAGACAGAAGGACAGACAGACAGAGAGACGGACGGACAGACAGACAGACGGACAGACAGACAGACGGACAGACAGACGGACAGACAGACATACGGACAGACAGGCGCACAGAGAGACAGACGGACAGACGGACGGACATAGGTAGATCGACTTAAAATGTCATGGCGATCAGGAATTTATATACTTTATGGGGTCTTAGACGAATAGTTCGAGGAGTTCCAAACAGAATAACGAAATAAGTATACCCCATGGAGGGTATAAAAATAAATGCTAGAAATAATAGCTTTCTCCAAGTCGAGAGGCGTGGACTAGGGCTTGATTTCAGATCCATGGTTTCTTTGAAGAATTTTCTTACCATTTTATGTGGACTCCGTTAGGATTTTCAATTTTTTTTTTTTCATCAATACCAGTCAACCCGCCCTTATGTACCTCATGGTCAATAAATTGAATAAATTTCACAATTAATTGATTTATTTCGCATATATGTGTGCACTTAATGAAATTAAAATCCTTAAATTGGAGTCCATTGTCCATGTTATGCCAAAACTTTATGCAAAGAACATCAACACACACTTGGATGTTCCATAAAAATTCTGGCTAATGAAATTACCAACAAATTAATTGAAAAGGTAAAACCACAAAAACTTTAATACCTCAATCGCCAGAAAAAATTAACAAGGATTCATGCAGGGAATTTGTGTTACCACAAGCCACTGCCTGGTCCTATCGGACAAAGCAGAAAAAGCCAATTACATTTTTATGGAAAAAATAGAATAATAGAATAATAGAATGAATGGTTTTTTAGGCAAAACCAAGATTCTCTAGTCTGTATAAATGAGCATGCACATCATTCGTAAGACTAGATACTAACTTTGATTTTGTGGTTTTGTTTTCTCTGTTTTTTTGTGGTTAAAGAAAAATGGCTCTACTTTGCCTAAAGTTCATAAAACATCACCAGTACCAAAGGCATACGTTTGTGGTTTTCCCCCTTCCCCTCCGAAGTTACAAATGAAAATCACTCTGTGACATTTCACTTGATCATCATCATCATTATCCTCATCATTGAAACTTGTCCCTTTTTTCTCGCTTGACCAATTTTATGGCCATTTTCCAAAAGCATTTCCATAAAATTTTATTGTGAATCTAAAATGTTAACCACTGCGAGATCGTAATCACTTCCAGCGACAATAATGACATTATCGACCACATAAAATATATTTTCCTTATGGCTTTTTGGTTTTGTGGCCATGTAAGAGTAACACAATACAAATGACTTAATAAAAAAAGGACCTCTGAGGTTATTTTTGGGGGGAACGGAAAGAAATAAAGTCAAGTGAATGGGGGTTAAAAGAGCAGTTGACCCTCAAAGGGTAACAATTGTTGTTATGCCCACGAAGGATGGGGGTATATTCTTGATCAGCGTAAAAATCTAAGACGATTTAGCTATGCTCGTCCGTCTGTCTATTGAAATCACAATAAAGATATTGAGCTGAAACTTTGCACAGATTCCATTTTTTGCCCATAAGCAGGTTAAGTTCGAAGATGGGCTATATCGGACTATATCTTGATATAGCCCCATATAGACCGATCCGCCGATTTAGGGTCATAGGCCCATAAGAGTCACTTTTCTTATCCGATTTTGGTGAAATTTTGGACATTGAGTTGTGCTAGGCTTATCATCATGCTCATTCAATTTGGCTCAGATCAAAGCTGCCATATAGACCGATCCGTCGATTTAGGGTCTTGGGCCCATAATGGGCGCATTTATTATCCGATTTCGCCGAAATTTGGGACAGTGAGTTGTGTTAAGCACTTCGACATGCTTCTTCAATTTGGCCCAGATCGGTCCAGATTTGGATATAGCTGCCATATAGACCGATCCGCCGATTAAGGGTCTTGGGCCCATAAAAGGCGCATGCATTGTCCGATTTTGTTGAAATTTAGGACAGTGAGTTGTGTAAGGCTCTCGACACCATTCTTCAATTGGCCCAGATCGGTCCAGATTGGCCGAAATTAACGCCTTTTTACTTGTTTTGTTGCCAATTTAAAATGATTTTCTTGGTGCCCCACATTGGAGAATGCATTTTTCACCGGATTTTGACAAAAGGTGGTTTACGTATATACCCGAGGTGGTGGTTATCCAAAGGTCGGTCCGGCCCAACTTAACGCCTTTTTACTTGTTTTATTGCCAATTTGAAATGATTTTCTTGGTGCCCCACATTGTCAATGGAAGGGTCCGTGAGCCCACTTAACTATCGTACAGACGACTTCCTAGATGATGATGATGTTTATAAGAGATCAGGGAACTTCCCCCTAACTACGTCGTCAATATACACGGACAATTTTTACACGAAAACATTTCAGGCATTATAATACATTGTTCATGGTTTTATTGTGACATCTGTAGCTTCCGTGCTGACGATTGCTGCTACAAGGTAATGGATTGATCTTTAGTACAACTCATTAAATGAACGCCTGGTGTCAATCACAAAGTGTGGCATATGATTTCTCATTGTTGGATCTGGTGACACGTGGCCTTTTAGACGTGAAGGTCATTGTCAATAACTTTTTGAATTTTAGATTAACCAAAGCGGAAACGAAATAGGTAATGAAATCAATATAAAAATGCTATACATTCAATACAAATGCACAGTGGTGTATTCACCATGGGGGGTAGATTTTTTTTTTATCAACCAAAACGCATGAGATGTCCTCTATGAATACAGTGCATTGCCTTGGCGAATTGAAATAAGGATTTGGGGAGGGGGTTAAAAGGATGTAGTGTTTATTGACATTTTTCTTAAATCTCTGGATGTCATAGTGGGTGGGAAAAACATTATTACCCGGAAGTCCATTCCACATACGAACGGTTCGGTCGAAATAAGAATTCTCTCTTTAATGCATTGTCCGGTCCGCTGGTCAATCAATTACAAACGGGTGTGAGTTAGTGGAAAACCACCGCTGAAATTTTTTTCTGACGTTCTCGCCAGCATTTGAATCCAGGCGTTCAGCGTCATAGGCGGAGCTTTGCGTTACGTTGGCGTCATTTCGAATCATGGACTGGGTGCAGATATGTCGCTTCCTTCGACAAATGCTGGGTAATTCCGCACAAAATTCGGTATCTTATATCTCTTGATGAAGTGGTCTTTCGAAGTTCGGTTTTTCGTTGGTTCGTCCTCAACCCATTTTTCGTAGCCCATCTCGACAGTCTTCCTAGTGATTTTTCCGTGATCTAACAGATCGTCGACAGAAATTAGCTTCGTATCAGTTGTACTATTGGGTTGCCCAAAAAGTAATTGCGGATTTTTTAAAAGAAAGTAAATGCATTTTTACAATAATAAAACTTAGAATGAACTTTAATCAAATGTACTTTTTTTACACTTTTTTTCTAAAGCAAGCTAAAAATAACAGCTGATAACTGACAGAAGAAAGAATGCAATTACAGAGTCACAAGCTGTGAAAAAATTTGTCAACGCCGACTATATGAAAAATCCGCAATTACTTTTTGGGCAACCATATATCGTCCGCATATGAATTCATTCTCACGCCTTCTCTGTAGACGTAGCATACATTCCGTCGACCAGGAGATACTCGAGTGGACCCTCATGCTATCAAGTGTGATCATTTTCATGCCATACCTGTTCAAATCCAATAGGATTTCGTTTATCATTAGGTTTTAGAGAATTGGTGAGAAAACCCCTCCCTGTGGCGAGCCCCTATAGCGTTCCTGCCACCTGGCATACAAGTCGTCCATTTGGAAATACTAGGGATCCCCATGGTATCCAGTCTTCTTGTACCACTTCGTGGATTATTTCCACCGATATACCCTTGAGGTATGAATGTTGTGCCCCATTGAAGTTCTCCGACGTCAGTCCATCCATTACCTTTAGCTTTATCAGTCTTCCCAGTATTTTAAGTACAATAAAAATGATGATATTCTAATGAGCCTATAATACCTCATCGTGCTGGGGTTTATTTTTCCAGCCTCACTACCATACAACCACATTGACTACTTTTCGGGGCAATGTAATGGTAGCCCTGAAAATAATGTCCAGTCATGGCAGAGTAACTCCAAAAGATTCCTGCAGCATAGTCGGGATGACCCCGAACTGTCGGTGCGGTTTGTCATCGATGGGGTCTTCACCTACATACAGCTCCTGTGGATTTTGGTACATCTTGATCGCTTATCTCCTCCTGCCTACATAGTACATAGAAATTGCGTCTCCATCAGTAGTACCACCGTTTCTCGATGCAAGTTCAGTCCTCCCTCCTCCCAAAGCTTGGCGTGCTCTCACAAAGTGCTCTCGAATGGTCCCAGATTCGAGAGCACTTTGTGGAACCTAGATGCCTCATATGTGCCCTCCAATTCCCCGCAGAGGGGAACACTCAAGGGGTTTGATTTATGGGCTCAGGACATTAAATGGGGAGATAAGTCTATGGCCCGTATGGCCATAGAAATTGCATCTCCATCAGTAGTACCACCGTCTCTCGATGCAAGTTCAGTCCTCCCTCCTCACAAAGCTTGGCGTGGTGGGACCGTTCGAGAGCACTTTGTGGAACTTAGATGCCTCATATGTGCCCTCCAATTCCCCACAGAGGGGAACCCTCAAGGGGTTTGTTTTATGGGCTCAGGACATTAAATGGGGAGATAAGTCTATGGCCCGTATGGCCATAGAAATTGCATCTCCATCAGTAGTACCACCGTCTCTCGATGCAAGTTCAGTCCTCCCTCCTCACAAAGCTTGGCGTGCTGGGACCGTTCGAGAGCACTTTGTGGAACTTAGATGCCTCATATGTGCCCTCCAATTCCCCACAGAGGGGAACCCTCAAGGGGTTTGTTTTATGGGCTCAGGACATTAAATGGGGAGATAAGTCTATGGCCCGTATGGCCATAGAAATTGCATCTCCATCAGTAGTACCACCGTCTCTCGATGCAAGTTCAGTCCTCCCTCCTCACAAAGCTTGGCGTGGTGGGACCGTTCGAGAGCACTTTGTGGAACTTAGATGCCTCATATGTGCCCTCCAATTCCCCGCAGAGGGGAACCCTCAATGGGTTTGATTTATGGGCTCAGGACAATAAATGGGGAGATAAGTCTATGGCCCGTATGGCCATAGAAATTGCATCTCCATCAGTAGTACCACCGTCTCTCGATGCAAGTTCAGTCCTCCCTCCTCACGAAGCTTGGCGTGCTGGGACCGTTCGAGAGCACTTTGTGGAACTTAGATGCCATATATGTGGCCTCCAATTCCCCGCAGAGGGGAACCCTCAAGGGGTTTGATTTATGGGCTCAGGACAATAAATGGGGAGATAAGTCTATGGCCCGTTCAAGATTTAAATCTGCAAATGCAATGATAAATATGTGCTGCATTTCATCTCAATGACCTTATTTATTAAGCATGAATACAACTGAGGGACGGATAATAGGTGCAACCACTTTTGAATGCACACAAAGAAGAAGTTTTGTATATATCCCTCTATCCCATTCAGAAGTGATAGAGCTATTTCCAGGTTTAGAGATTTAGAACTACTGTGCGTGGTAATGGGTAGAATAGACAACTGGGAATGCCAACTTAAATTAAAAGGCATAGACTGATATCATTTAATTAATAACTGAAGGCCACTTACGATTTTTATACCCTCCACCATAGGATGGGGGTATACTGATTTCGTCATTCTGTTTGTAACACCTCGAAGTATGCGTCTAAGACCCCATAAAGTATATATATTCTTGATCGTCGTGACATTTTAAGTCGAACTAGCCATGTCCGTCCGGCTGTCCGTCCGTCCGTCTGTCTGTCGAAAGCACGCTAACTTTTGAAGGAGTAGAGCTAGCCGCTTGAAATTTTGCACAAATACTTCTTATTTGTGTAGGTCAGTTGGGATTGTAAATGGGCCAAATTGGTCTATGTTTTGACATAGCTGCCATATAAACAGATCTTGGGTCTTGACTTCTTGAGCCTCTAGGGGGCGCAATTCTCATCCGATTTGATTGAAAATTTGCACATAGTGTTCTGATATCAATATCAACAACCGTGCGAAGTATGGTCCTAATCAGTCCATAACCTGATGTGGCTGCCATATAAACCGATCTTGGGTCTTGACTTCTTGAGTCTCTAGGGGGCGCAATTCTCGTCCGATTTGACTTCTTGAGCCTCTAGAGGGCGCAATTCTCATCCGTTTTGACTGAAAATTTGCACATAGTGTTCTGATATCACTTTCAACAACCTTGCGAAGTATGGTCCTAATCAGTGCATAACCTGATATAGCTGCCATATAAACCGATCTTGGGTCTTGACTTCTTGAGCCTCTAGAGGGCGCAATTCTCATCCAATTTGATTGAAAATTTGCACATAGTGTTCTGATATCACTTTCAACAACCGTGCGAAGTATGGTTCTAATCAGTCCATAACTTGATATAGCTGCCATATAAACCGATCTTGGGTCTTGACTTCTTGAGCCTCTAGGGGGCGCAATTCTCGTCCGATTTGACTTCTTGAGGCTCTAGAGGGCGCAATTCTTATCCGACTTGACTGAAAATTTGCACATAGTGTTTTTTATATCACTTTCAACAACCGTGCGAAGTATGGTCCTAATCAGTCCATAACCTGATATAGCTGCCATATAAACCGGGTCTTGGGTCTTGACTTCTTGAGCCTCTAGGGGGCGCAATTCTCGTCCGATTTGACTGAAATTTTTCACATAGTGTTTTGATATCACTTCCAACAACTGTGAGAAGTATGGTCCCAACCTGATATAGTTGCCATATAAAACTATCTTGGGTCTCGACTTCTTGAGCCTCTAGAGCAATTCTCATCCGATTTGGCATAAATTTTGTACAACTGCTCCTCACATGGCCTTCAACATACGTGTGCAATATGGTCAGAATCGATCTATAGCTTGATACAGCTCCATAAAAACCAATCTCCCGATTTCGCTTTTTGAGCCCCGAATCGGACTATAACTTGATATAGCTGCACCTCCGTCCTTATTCATTATACTTTGTTTGCCTAAAAACAGATACTGCGCAAAGAACTCGACCATGATGCGACCATGGTGGAGGGTATATAAGATTCGGCCCGACCGAACTTAGCATGCTTCTACTTGTTTCCTATGGCATGATTCTTTTTTATTACATCCTGGGTTTTCCTCGCTTAATGCATTAAATGAGGTGGATTATTCGTGATGCAATAATGAGTATATCAACTTAGCGCAATTATATGCAGAAAATAATTAAAGGCTTGTGCAATAAGTTAATTTAATATAATAAATTAATTACACTTAACACTAGGAAACAAAGTGTGTAGTAATGAACTTCTAACTAACATGGTGCAAATAGCCTTTTTAATAGTCAGTACCAGGATGCCAGCAAGACAGTTCCTCAAACATTAAATATCAAAATCGTATTTTTGATGCTTATTATGCCTCTAAATGCCCTTCTTTTGTGTCCAATTTGGGGCGGCTGGACCTAAACAATTGAAATTCTTGACATAAACCGACTTTTATTATCAGGAACAGGTAGGCGGTACTATTGGGTTGTCCAAAAATTAATTGCGGATTTTTCATATAGTCAGCGTTGACAAATTTTTTCAACGGCTTGTGACTCTGTAATTGCATTCTTTCTTCTGTCAGTTATCAGCTGTTACTTTTAGCTTGCTTTAGAAAAAAAGTGTAAAAAAAGTATATTTGATTAAAGTTCATTCTAAGTTTTATTAAAAATGCATTTGCTTTCTTTTAAAAAATCCGCAATTACTTTTTGGGCAACCCAATAGATGTTAACTTTGTATCGGAGAATATCAGCGGAGGGATATATGATTGGCAAGTGTTAGATGATCCCAGCTATTCCGATGATCATTACAGCTTCAGCTTCAGTCCTGGGTAAAAACTGCGGAGGACAATGATCTAAAGGTCAAGCAGCGACTGCCATGGTGGATTCTGGGTCCACCTGGTTGGTATTAGGAACGTTTGCTGAAACTTTTCATTAGGGCGAAAGCCACGAAAGCGAAAGGCTGAGCTGAACAAGACTCAGAGCTAATTCAGATTGAAATGCTGCAGCTCCGTTGGGGATACATCCAAAGCCTCTAGGAGACAGAAGATTATAGTCCCCAAACCTATGTACTTTCAGTCAGCCAAAGAATGTATGGGCAATATCTGGTGATAAAACACTGTAATTACACTTTAGTACCCATTTGAGGTTGTCTTTGTCGCCCGAAAAGGTTGTCATTTGTCCTCGGTTGAGTTGCAAGCTGTTTCCAATATGCTGGCTCCTTGGCCTAGGCAGATATACTCTGATTGTAACGGAATGTAGCCTATAACTGTGGGATTGAAAGACACAAAGGTCAACTTCATCCCAAAGGTATATTTTTGCAGTTTTCCTGATTTTCGAAAGAAAATTTAGCTGAGTTTATATCTCCCTACACTAGGGAGCCAATCGATCAGACACAGCTTGTTATTCAACTTGGGATTCTTGACAATGACAACCTATTCCGGCGCCCCGTATTTTGTCCCGAAGTCGAAGAAGAAGGGGATTTGGAGTCTCTAAATGGAGCTCTGTCGAATAAGGGTCCCCCTCTTGTTTCAAATTGGGTTCATATGATGCCGAAATACAGGATTATCAACTCATTGACAGAGGGCTCGATTAGAAAGATTTTACCAGAAGAACTTTGCGAGGAAGGCGTAGGCCAACAGACTTAGCATAAACCATAAAGACTGTGGAAGAGGCGGACGTTTGGTGTTTTCAGGGGACCTGTCCTGGATGCAGTGGTGCCACTCTTTCCGGAGGCTATATACATGGGCATGATTCTTGAACAGAAACTAAGAGGGAACGTTGAAGAAGTGTTTAAGAGGGGATTTAATACCAACCAATAACCACACATTGATGTCTGGTGTGCCATAAGGCTCTGGACAATTGTGCCCTTCGCAAGATGATCGAGAAGGTACAGGATACAGCGGCCATGCTAGTTTCTGGGGAGAGGAGGAGCACCGTTCTCGATCTTAGGCCCTTGCTCCTGTATGTTGTGTGGGTGGCAACGAAGATCGCCATAAGACTGAGGGATTCATGTACATGGCGCTTCTCTTTTGACATTCTTCTGTTCAGCTGGGGATGCGTGGTGGCGGCTCGTCTGAATACACTGTTCTACAGCAAATCTGGGGCATGGGAAATTCTAAATGAAAGTACTAGCAAAACCTCAAAATGATTTTGAGTTATCAGGCTAAATATTTTTTACGGCCATTTTCATATAACCTTCACCGAAGTTTATGTTTTGCGTTGAAGATATATCACATCTGCGTGAACCGATTACAGCGAATTTTTGTTTTTATCCTTATAATCACCCAAAAATAAAGATCTGATCTTTAAATTTGGCAGGGAACCCGGAAGGAACACCCCAACCAAAAAAATCTAACCCAAGTGAAACGGGCATATATATCTCTCGCTACAATATGGGGTCTCAAATTAAAGGTATTTGGGAGTAGAGAACGATTTTGATACAAACATCAGAAGGCAAGTGTCAAGGGTGACCGCCAGACCCATAATGTAGCCCCAAAACCTTTGGGCGAAATATGGCTAATATATATATCCGAGGTGGTGGGTACCCAACGATTTTATACCCACTAACAGAGGATAGGAGGGTATATTCATTTAGTCATTCTGTTTGAAACTGACCCTTCAAAGAATATATATTTCGGACGTCGTAAAATTCTAAGGCGATTTAACGATGTCCGTGTGTCCGTCTGTTGTAATCACTCTACAGTCTTTAAACGTAGAGATATTCAGTTTTTTTGGAGCCGCCAAATCGGACTATATATAGATATAGCTGCCTTATAGGCCGATTTGGCGATTTACGGTCTTAAGTTCGTAAAAGCCGTATCTTTTGTTCGATTTCACTGAAATTTGAAATAGGAATTTGTACTACGGGCCCCGATATTCAAACCGAATATGACCCATATTTATATATAAAGGGTGATTTTTTTGAGGTTAGGATTTTCATGCATTAGTATTTGACAGATCACGTGGGATTTCAGACATGGTGTCAAAGAGAAAGATGCTCAGTATGCTTTGACATTTCATCATGAATAGACTTACTAACGAGCAACGCTTGCAAATCATTGAATCATTATTACCAAAATCAGTGTTCGGTTCGAAATGTGTTCATTCACCGTTCAGCGATGAGGCTCATTTCTGGTTGAATGGCTACGTAAATAAGCAAAATTGCCGCATTTGGAGTGAAGAGCAACCAGAAGCCGTTCAAGAACTGTCCATGCATCCCGAAAAATGCACTGTTTGGTGTGGTTTGTACGCTGGTGGAATCATTGGACCGTATTTTTTCAAAGATGCTGTTGGACGCAACGTTACGGTGAATGAACACATTTCGAACCGAACACTGATTTTGGTAATAAAATTCAATGATTTGCAAGCGTTGCTCGTTAGTAAGTCTATTCATGATGAAATGTCAAAGCATACTGAGCATCTTTCTCTTTGACACCATGTCTGAAATCCCACGTGATCTGTCAAATACTAATGTATGAAAATCCTAACCTCAAAAAAATCACCCTTTAGCTGCCATATAGACGGATATACTATTTTAGTGCCTAAGCCCGCAACAGGCGCATTTATTATCCGATTTGGATAAAATTGAAAACAGTGAGTTGCTAAAACCTCCCGACATCCGACTCAAATATGGTTCAGATCGCACCATATTTAGATATTGCTGTATTGACCGATTTGCCGATTTCGGGTCTTAGGCCTCTAAAAGCCCCAATTATTATCCGATTTCACTAAAATTTGCAAAGCTTATTTGTTGCCCGACTGACATATGACTTGTATAAGAGTTCTCGGAACCTGAATAAAATGTGATCCATATTATTATGGATGTGGTAGTGGAGTTGTTATAAAAGAGGATGGTTAATTTATCCATGGTGGTGGGTATCCAAAGTTTGGCGCGAAATTAACACGATTTTAGTTATTGCTTGTTGTCTAGAGCGTTGGCTTCATTTTTCTGTCTTTCTGCTGTCTTGCACCGCGGTATGGTGAATCTCTATTTGTGTATCGGCCTGTAAGCGCTCAAGAAACCGCAGAAGATCGATTTATATAGGGAGGCTATGCCAGTTTATGGATCGATTCGGACCATACTTGACACAAAAGTTGGAAGTCAAAATTTAAAAAATTTAGCCAAATTGAGTCCCCGCCGTTGCTAAAGTTGTCAAATGAGAAGTGCAGTCCCTAAGGAGGCTTTGATAGGGTTTGGATCAGTTGGGACCACACAAGATATTAGAAACCAGTGCAAAATATTACACGCAATGCTTCAGTATATCGGTAATTCAGAAGTTTAAGAAGTCCAAGAAGGAGATCGTTAGCCAATTTGGGTCATTCACACCCCCATTGTTCTACATTAACAGAAAATATTTGTGCAAATTATCGGTGATTTTCAAATGGATTGCATTTGGCAGACAAATAAACGGACGGATGGACATGACTGAATGACAAGTCGATGAAGAATATCGAATCTTGGGTACCCGCCACCAATGATCCTGCTGAAAGTTTACACAAATCAACTTAGGGCACATGTGTAGTTTAAGTACCAAATTTCTGTCAAATCAGCCTAAAATCTAAGCTTCTTGGAGCCGTAGAAGAGCCTTTTTGGAGCATTTCTTTTGAACAATCGACACGAGCCTTTTTTTTTGAGCGTTTGACAAATTGTGTGGGATCCAACGCGAACACATTTTTTTGATGGTCAAATGTTCAAGCAATATTGAATGCAGGCTCTTCCCACTAATGCCTAAGGTTGTCTCAATCTCACGATAAGTCACATGACGGAAAAAAAATTGTGGCTACCAAGAGCTTAAACTCTCATATCGACAAATCGGTCTATAAATTTATATAGCGATTATAGACAGATTCCGATCGTACTAACCACGGATTTCAAAAATCATGAAAAAATAATATGTGCAAAACTTTACCTAGTTCGGTTAGGTTAGGTTGAAAAGAGGGTGCAGATATTAATCCGCCCCATGCCACTATGGACATACACCTAAGCCAGTAATCGGCTTGTTGTGCGCTCTAAAAACTATAAAGTAACCTCGAAAAAGAAAATTAAAAAGTTGGGAATTCCGTACTACTTACAAAATCCTAAATTGTTTTCAATACCACTCCCCTAAGTTGGTTCATCTCTGATATTGTGTCTCCACCTGACCAAGTTTGTTGACGGCATTCCTCTGGCCTTCATTGCCAAATCGTCTGCCCTTTCATTTCCCCTTACTCCGTTATGGCCCGGCACTCAAACTATGCGGATTTTCCCATCTTCAGAGAAGGCGTTAATATCCTTCTTACACTGCAAGACTATTCGTGACCTTAGCGTCCTGGTTGTTATTGCCCTTATGGCAATTTTATTGTCGGTAAAGATGTTCACACTCGACGTCCCACAGTGGGCCAAATGGCAAAAAAATTGGAAATAAGTCTACAACTTTTTATCTGTTGATTTTAGCCATACAAAATGTTCTAGACATTTGTAGAGGAGGACATAGGCTTTCAGAAAAGTGCTGTTGTTGGTCCATATCTTTAATACAGGGTGAGCTACAGGGTGTCAAAGTTGACCACTTTTGACTTCTCCAAGCTTCTGGGGGCCATAACTTTTGATCTACTCAACCGATTTACATGATTTAGGACTCTAGAGAAAGAGCTTGACAAGATCTAAAAAACTTATGCATAAAGTACCATGCCATCGTGTACTGTTAAGGAGTTATGAATTGTTTAATTTTAAAATATGAAAATTTGGCCTTGGTTTTTTTCAGTGTTTTTTAAATAACTCCGTCAATTTTAAAGCTATAAACTTCATACTTCACACAAATTATGCCAGCATATGTGTGCATAAAATACAAAAGGAATCACGTGAATATCTTTGGCGGTTTAAAAATGGCATCGTTTTCAATATGAAAAATATTTTTTTTGTCAAAAAATTGCAAAATTTTTCAAAAAAGATACTCCCATTTCCTTTAAGTTTTCGCAAACTTTGGCCGTCAAAGCATTATCATTTCTTTCCATTTTCACAAAGTCGAGGTATTAAGAAAAGTTTTAAGTGCTAATTTGGCTAATTTCGATATCAAACAACACCGTTATCTTAAGACCAAAATGGCCAATTTTTTTACTAAACTTCAAAAGTTTCTCACTGGAAAAAAAGTTCCACGGGGATTTTTTCGCTTTTTTTGAACTTAAATGAAAGCTTAAAATGTTCCCAACATTTTAAGGTATGTCTCGCCATATCCTAGCCATAAATGAGATCGTAGCGATCAAAATACTGAAAAAAGTCAATTTTCAAGTAGTGCTATATTCATTGCTAAAAAACAAGTATTACGTCACATTTTATTGCAAAGATGTTAAATAAACTTTTATTTGGTAACACTTCTTCTACAAAACACAAAAAGAATCATGGAAATATCTCTATTCTATTCCATTTTATGGAACCGGCAATAAAAAAGTCAATTTTTCAAAAAAGTCGAATTTCCCAAATTTTGTTTTTGTTGTCCTAATTGCACATGACACACTATAGCCATATTTACGCAACATACCTTATCGTAAAGGAAATTTTCATACCTTTCCAACAATGTATAAAACATTTCTCAACTCGGATTCTATCTACTCTAAAATTCATTTACACTTCATTAAACTCTATATAAAAATGTCTATTTGTGAAATGGAACCTTATATGGGGCCTACACTAAAACATTGATAGATTTGCCCAGGGTTTACAATACAAATGTGTTAGAATAAAAAAAGGTCTCCTGCCAAAGTTTAAAAAAATTGGAATAAAAATATGTGTTTTAGAGCGAAAACACTTCGCATCGGCGTGCGTTTATATGTATATTAGCTACTCCCAAAATAAAAAAGCATTTTAGTTTTGTATTATTTGATTTTATTCTCTACCAAATAATCTAAGGTATCAAAATTTAAAAGCTCTTTAATTTGAATGGCATCGGGATCGTCCTTATCTATATCGTCACATATTTTTGGTAGCCATTTAGTTCTGATGCTGTATAGTACCGGATCAGACGATAACAATAAATATTGAAGTAAATCATAATTTTGGTTAAATTTGGTGCTCTTTCGGGTATTGAAAAGCCGGAACTGTTTAACATCTCTATTACGGGATTCCTGAGCTTCTTCTGTAAGTTCTCCTAACGGAAGTATGTTGTATTCCACAATTTCCTTGCCATGATGTAAGACTTTATGTACTGTCGGTGTTAAAGCTTTCCACGAATATAAATCAGATAAAATGTTTTTTGTGTCATTACTATAAGCTTCAAATTTGGTTGAATTTATCATCTTTTTGCTATTGATTACAGCCAAAATCACTTTGAATCGTCTTAGCAAGTGTTCATCAAGACCGGTTATTTTAGATGTCGATACGGGGTCCTCAAAAAACCGCCTTGCCGAGTTGCCATCATTTGTGCTTCCGTATCCGTAAAGAGGTTTATCTATTATAAGTCCCTTTTGTTTAAACTCCAACTGGATTCGATTCTTCTCTTCCTGCCTCATTTTGTGAAGATCTTGGTTGTTTCTAGCAGAGACATCGCGGTTTCCAGGGCTAGTCCGATATTTAAGGTCATACGATAAATGCAAACAATACTCCATGAATCGAATTCTACAGTGCAGGGGCGAAATACCGAAATTGAGCGCATTTTCGTTTACTAAATTTTCATCAGACTTGTCCTCGAATTGCCCATTCTTCTTGCCACAAATATTGCATCTCCAATTGGACATAACGCCAGTTAATGCGTTTGCCACCTTTCCATCGATCATAGTGAGTTGTAGTTGAAACGAAACTTTTATATTTCTTCCCAATTGGTTTATAACAATCATGGGTAATGCAGCAATTTCTTCCTTTATTTCGTTCACCAAAGATCGTGTTGTGTTCCGGTCTTCCTTTGTATACTCAAACCGAATTGGGCGACATAAATATTTTGACCCAGGTGTTCTATTTATCCATATATCTTGAAATGCATTTTCTTTCGATGATGAAGATTGGTCCTTGTACAATCTCATTCTCAATGGTACTAATGATGCCATGAAAATTGATGCGAAGTTGGTATCTATTTCTGTTTGTTGCTTATATTCGGAAAATCCAGATGATCCATCACAACCCCATTTGCTGATCAAAACCACTTCGGAATTATTACATGTGTTCAACTGTTCTTCAGTAAAATTAGAAATAATTCTAACAGCTGTATTTTCAACAAGATCAGCAAGTTTCACTCTTGCTTTTAATTCGTCCACGTATATATTTGATGGCACCATTTTCGTCCTGGTGTTGTACAATTTATGTTTTGAGGGTAAACAACCCCATCCTTTTTCACGAAGAGCCTTCCTCATTGTTGAGTATTTGTTTCTTGAGAGGCCTAGGTTCAAAATCAGGGCCAGTGCATCTTCCTCCGTGAATTCTGTAGTCGATTTTGGAGTTGGAATACTTTCTACCATTCTCTTTACCCTTTTCGGAGATGCTAATGGTAAAACATCGACAATTCGTCCAACATTTTTTGGTTGTGTTTTTAACAATGCTGTTTTGAACGTATCTTTTATTAAATTTGGCGGATGTGCCGCCAATAGTTCCTCTTGTTTTTTCTTTTTGGTTTTCTCCGTAACTTCGTCGTATGCTTTGCTAGGCCGGCCGGGAATCAGCGGTTTAATTTCAATAAGTAGATCCGATTTCAGCCACTTCTCATACATTTTGAAAAACTTGATTTTTGCGAATGAACATTCTGGCAACCTTCTCTCAAATGATTTGTAGAATTTTTCAAGTTTGTCTAAAGCGTCTTTATTTAGCCTTATTCCATATATGTGGTCCAAAGTGTAAACAAGTTCCTTAAATGACTCCGTGTATGATTTGGAATCATTTTTGATGTCCCATACAATTTTCGAAAGAGTGGAATACTTCAGTATGACTTCCATAACTTATAAATGTCCTTTACGCCTCTACAAAATATAATGAAGAAAATTTGGATTTTGTTCAAATATTTATGCAATATATTCACAATTAATGACCCATTTCAGGTATCAGACGCAATCGTAAAAAGGGGTCCAAAGTGCCTCTTTTTACTTACTCTTCTATAATTATTTACCTGGACTCGAATTTGGTTAAAAAAAATGACAATGAATTTTTTATGGGTAGGTTTTTTCACATTCATTGATACGGTGGATTTCCTGGGAATTCGACATAGCGAAACAGGTAACATTTGTCTGCATCAAATCTTAACACAAATATATATATATATGCAGGTATATTTCTAGGTTACTTTTTATTCAAAAATCATCAGCTTACATTAAAAATAGATGTAGGTACTATACAAACGCACGCCGATGCGAAGTGTTTTCGCTCTAAAACACATATTTTTATTCCAATTTTTTTAAACTTTGGCAGGAGACCTTTTTTTATTCTAACACATTTGTATTGTAAACCCTGGGCAAATCTATCAATGTTTTAGTGTAGGCCCCATATAAGGTTCCATTTCACAAATAGACATTTTTATATAGAGTTTAATGAAGTGTAAATGAATTTTAGAGTAGATAGAATCCGAGTTGAGAAATGTTTTATACATTGTTGGAAAGGTATGAAAATTTCCTTTACGATAAGGTATGTTGCGTAAATATGGCTATAGTGTGTCATGTGCAATTAGGACAACAAAAACAAAATTTGGGAAATTCGACTTTTTTGAAAAATTGACTTTTTTATTGCCGGTTCCATAAAATGGAATAGAATAGAGATATTTCCATGATTCTTTTTGTGTTTTGTAGAAGAAGTGTTACCAAATAAAAGTTTATTTAACATCTTTGCAATAAAATGTGACGTAATACTTGTTTTTTAGCAATGAATATAGCACTACTTGAAAATTGACTTTTTTCAGTATTTTGATCGCTACGATCTCATTTATGGCTAGGATATGGCGAGACATACCTTAAAATGTTGGGAACATTTTAAGCTTTCATTTAAGTTCAAAAAAAGCGAAAAAATCCCCGTGGAACTTTTTTTCCAGTGAGAAACTTTTGAAGTTTAGTAAAAAAATTGGCCATTTTGGTCTTAAGATAACGGTGTTGTTTGATATCGAAATTAGCCAAATTAGCACTTAAAACTTTTCTTAATACCTCGACTTTGTGAAAATGGAAAGAAATGATAATGCTTTGACGGCCAAAGTTTGCGAAAACTTAAAGGAAATGGGAGTATCTTTTTTGAAAAATTTTGCAATTTTTTGACAAAAAAAATATTTTTCATATTGAAAACGATGCCATTTTTAAACCGCCAAAGATATTCACGTGATTCCTTTTGTATTTTATGCACACATATGCTGGCATAATTTGTGTGAAGTATGAAGTTTATAGCTTTAAAATTGACGGAGTTATTTAAAAAACACTGAAAAAAACCAAGGCCAAATTTTCATATTTTAAAATTAAACAATTCATAACTCCTTAACAGTACACGATGGCATGGTACTTTATGCATAAGTTTTTTAGATCTTGTCAAGCTCTTTCTCTAGAGTCCTAAATCATGTAAATCGGTTGAGTAGATCAAAAGTTATGGCCCCCAGAAGCTTGGAGAAGTCAAAAGTGGTCAACTTTGACACCCTGTAGCTCACCCTGTATTAAAGATATGGACCAACAACAGCACTTTTCTGAAAGCCTATGTCCTCCTCTACAAATGTCTAGAACATTTTGTATGGCTAAAATCAACAGATAAAAAGTTGTAGACTTATTTCCAATTTTTTTGCCATTTGGCCCACTGTGCGTCCTCACGTTAGCACCACACCACTTCACGCATTTCGTGATCGCCCGGATCTCCGCCTGCATGACCGTCTTATAGTCAGGTTCTGGGTTCTCAATGTAAACCCCCAGGCCCACTCTGTCCTCAAGCTTTGATCCATCCATGTAACATGATCTTCCAGATGGCAATACTAGGGTTCCGTTAATCCAAGACTGTTCCGATGGCAGCAGTGCCTCGCACTCGACTTCAAGGATAATCTCAGGTATCCGATCGGAAACTTCTTCCCTTCCTTCCAGGTTTCCTTTCGTCGCCTCGATTAAACCGCAATGGTATGAGCTGCTCCCATCCTCAATCCATTCTCCCCTCGCCTTAAGTCTCATAGCCGCAGTGGCTGCCTCACACTTAATCTGTATGTCAATGGGTCGTATATCTAGAATAGGCTCCAGTTCTCTAGTGGGCGCGGTCCTCATCGCTCCGCCTATGCCAAGACAACATGTTCTCTGAACCTGTTGTATGGTCCTTATGTTGGACTTTTTGTCCGTAGCAGTCCACCAAACTACTGAGGCGTAAGTAAGTATTGGTCTAATCACGCTCCTGTAGAGCCAGCTGCTCCCATCCTCAATCCATTCTCCCCTCGCCTTAAGTCTCATAGCCGCAGTGGCTGCCTCACACTTAATCTGTATGTCAATGGGTCGTATATCTAGAATAGGCTCCAGTTCTCTAGTGGGCGCGGTCCTCATCGCTCCGCCTATGCCAAGACAACATGTTCTCTGAACCTGTTGTATGGTCCTTATGTTGGACTTTTTGTCCGTAGCAGTCCACCAAACTACTGAGGCGTAAGTAAGTATTGGTCTAATCACGCTCCTGTAGAGCCAGTGCACTATCCTCGAATTAAGGACCCATTTCGATCCTTCGGCTCGTCTAAATAGTGCCCAACATCTGTGAGCCTTCTCAGTACGCTCCTGAATGTAACACTTCCAATTCAGTTTCTTGTCCAAGATCACACCTAAGTATTTAACCATGTCAGATATCGAAATCGTCTTATTGAGGAAACGTGGTGAGTTAAATTCGCCCACCTTCGTCTTCCTCGTGAACAGGCATATTTCAGTCTTCTCTGGGTTAACATTGAGACCTCTGGGTCTAGCCCTGTCATATGCCATATGCAAGATCCTTTCGGACCTTCTGCATAGCTCGTTCGGATCCTTACCTCTTAGAAGTCACAACGGGACACTATGTGCAAATTTTCAGCAAAATCGGATCAAAATTGTGGCTTCCAGGGGCTCAAGAACTAAAATCGGGAGATCGATTTATATGGGAACTACAATATATCAGGTTACGAATCGATTTGGATCGTACTTGGCACAGCTGTTAGGAGTCATAGCAGAACATCACATGCAAAATTTCAGCCAAATTTGACAAAAATTGGGGCTTCCAGTGGCTCAAGAAGTCAAATCGGGAGATCGGTTTATATGGGAGCTATATCAGGTTACAAATCGATTTGGACCGTACATGGCACAGCTATTAGGAGTCATAACAGAACATCGCATGCAAAATTTCAGCCAAATCGGATGAAAATTGCGCCTTCCAAGGCCTCAAGAAGTCAAATCGTGTAATCGGTTTATATAGGAGCTATATCAGGTTAAAAATCGATTTGGACCGTACTTGGAACAGCCGTTAGGAGTCATAACAGAACATCACATGCAATATTAAGCCAAAACGGATGAAAATTTCGGCTTCTAGGGGCTCAAGAAGTAAAATCAGGAGATCGGTTTATATGGGAGCTGTATCCAAATCTGAACCGATATGGTCCATTTGCAATCTCCAGCGACATACATCAATAGTAAGTACCCGTGCAAAGTTTCAAGCGGCTAGCTTTAAGCGTTCGACCGCTATCGTGATTTCGACAGACGGACGGACATGGCTAGATCGAATCAGAATGTTGAGACGATCTAGAATATATTGGGTTGCCCAAAAAGTAATTGCGGATTTTTTAAAAGAAAGTAAATGCATTTTTAATAATGCTTAGAATGAACTTTAATCAAATATACTTTTTTTACACTTTTTTTCTAAAGCAAGCTAAAAGTAACAGCTGATAACTGACAGAAGAAAGAATGCAATTACAGAGTCATAAGCTGTGAAAAAATTTGTCAACGCCGACTATATGAAAAATCCGCAATTACTTTTTGGGCAATCCAATATATAATTTATGGGGTCTCAGATCAATATTTGGAGGTGTTACAAACGGAATGACTAGATTAGTATACCCCCAACCTATGGTGGTGGGCATAAAAATAATATATAACAGTTAAGTATATCATTAAGAATTTTGTTGCAGTGTGTATTACTACACACACCCCATCAACACCTGCTCTCTATTGCCAAGATGCCAAAGTAAAAGAATTTTATGCCTGGGGACTATTGTTATTAGCCAGTTGATTAGTTGCTTGCAAGAATCCCATTCAAAATGGTGGTTAAACTTTCTGTACATCGCTATGAGTCTATAACTCGTGTCATACGAATCTTTTCATCTATGTGCGGTGCCGATGTCCTTGATCCTAAATATCGGGTTAATTTACTTACCTGGATCGTTTTGACATTCATCAATACGTTCTTTTGCTGCACAACCTATACCATGTATATAAATGTGTACGTAGATCGCGATTTAACAAAAGTACTACAAACCCTGTGTCTGGTGGGTAGTGCACTGCAGGTTTGTCAGCCAAATTTCGTGGATGTTTTTTACATATTACCTGGCTTCAAACTTTTTAAGGGCTACGTAAAGCTGGTGAATGCTATTTGGAATCAACACAATCTGCGTTTCTTGACCGAGGAACTGCATCGTATCTACGCCGAATATGATGAGAAACAAGCCCATTATCGTCGAAAATTGAGCAAAAGTGTCAATTTGGTTGTGAAGGTTATCAAATTTGTTTTCTTTTCGTATTTTATTAACGTCTCTCTCTTTCTTATGGCGGTTCCTGTCTACGGCATCATATACAAAGAGAAAATTTTCATTATGCAAATGTTCATTCCGGGACTGGACCATACCACCGATTTTGGTTATTATTTACTAATTTCTATCCAATTGATTCTTATGTTGTTCGGAGGCTTTGGCACCTTTGCTGCCGATACCTTTTTGATTAATTTCATCACTCATGTCCCCATGTTGAAGGATATCTTGAGATGTAAATTTGAGGATCTTAATGAGGCATTGGACGATGAGAATAAGGAGAGAACGAAAAAGTATAAGGCAATACTGCGAGATATACTTCAGTGGCATCAAAAGTACATGTTGTAAGTAGACAATGCATATGGAAATTCACATAGATCGAGCTATGAATAGCATAACTCATGGGTTTAGGTGCACGATATATATGGCGGGCAGAATTTTTTTTTTTACCCACGACAATAGGACCGGACCCACCGCTTGTCTGTTCGTCCGCTTGCGGCGAAAATTCTTATTGATGTAGGTCGTGCTACTGCAATTTGTTATTCAAAATATTAAAACAATTTGCCATAATAGCAAAACAGTTTAGTCTACTCAAAATAGAAAAGCAGACATGACTACAGTTTTTGCAAATTGTATATTTTATTTTATACTAAAGGGTGATTTTTTTGAGGTTAGGATTTTCATGTATTAGTATTTGACAGATCACGTGGGATTTCAGACATGGTGTCAAAGAGAAAGATGCTCAGTATGCTTTGACATTTCATCATGAATAGACTTACTAACGAGCAACGCTTGCAAATCATTGAATTTTATTACCAAAATCAGTGTTCGGTTCGAAATGTGTTCATTCACCGTAACGTTGCGTCCAACAGCATCTTTGAAAAAATACGGTCCAATGATTCCACCAGCGTACAAACCACACCAAACAGTGCATTTTTCGGGATGCATGGGCAGTTCTTGAACGGCTTCTGGTTGCTCTTCACTCCAAATGCGGCAATTTTGCTTATTTACGTAGCCATTCAACCAGAAATGAGCCTCATCGCTGAACAAAATTTGTCAAAATTTGAACACATTTCGAACCGAACACTGATTTTGGTAATAAAATTCAATGATTTGCAAGCGTTGCTCGTTAGTAAGTCTATTCATGATGAAATGTCAAAGCATACTGAGCATCTTTCTCTTTGACACCATGTCTGAAATCCCACGTGATCTGTCAAATACTAATGCATGAAAATCCTAACCTCAAAAAAATCACCCTTTAGCTGAATCGGGGCCGCTCCACTGCGCCTTTCTCTTTTACTTTACAAGGAACATAATTATGCTTTGAAAATTTATTTTCGACAATTACAGGGCTTACCATGCTACGATAATAGTATATGCATATCGCTTCATTAACAGTATAACAATATAAATGCCTTTATCTGAATCCCATATGTTCTTTATTGGTCTATAAAGTCGGTCGAAGGGTTTAGGGTCATTTAAGTTGGGATGTTAGATGTAATCCATTCCTAAAAGACTTTAATTGAGCCCGATATTCTCATAGGGATTTTCGAAGTGGAAAGGGCCCAGGGTGATGGTTATAAATTTCGTGCTCTACTCCCAAGTACCATTCATTTGAGCCATGATCCGTAAATATGTATGTCCGCTTTAGGGGTGTTTTCGTGGGTGAGGTGGTCCCCCAGACACTTAGCACTGAAAAAGAAATCAGCATCGTGTTCCACTTTCAAATACCAATTATTTAAAACCCATATTGCCATTAGTTTAAGGGGAGTTTATGGAATTAGGCATCCCCCAAACATTGGCACCAACATTGGTTATCAAATTCGTTTTCAAATCTCAAATACCTCCCATTTGAGCCAATTGTTGCTATGGTAGGTAAATTTTTAGTTTTTGGGGAAGAGGGGTGCCCCAAATACATGGTTCCACATTTCGATAACAGATTCGTTTTCTACTCCCAAATACCTTTATTTGAGCCGCATACTGCGATGGTCAATAAATAATTGCTGTTTATGGGGTGTTTTGGGGAAGGGGTAGACCCCAGAAAATTGGTCCCGAAAGTGGGTATCAATTTCGTGCTCCACTCCACAATACCTTTCATTGACGTGGTCGGTAAATATGTCCGATTTAGTGGTGTTTTGGGGAGTGGGGTAGTCTCCCAAACACTAAGCCCTGAAAATATATCAGCATCGTGCTCTACTCTCAAAAATCTTTTATTTGAACCCCATATGGCCATTGGTTTAAGGGGTAAAGTATCAACATCGAGCTCCACTCTCTTTCAACCCAAAATTGTCACGGTGTGCAAATACGTCCTATTTGGGGGATTGTCATGGGGGTGGGACGTCCCCTAGACAGTTAGTTGTTCCCGAATGTTGATATCATATACGTGTTCCTCTCTAAAATACCTTTTTAATATTTAAGCCCCATATTGCAATGGTCAGCAAATTCGTCCTATTGATTCGTATTCTATTCTCAAATACCTTTTAAGTGAGCCCCATATTGCCACGGTCGAAAAATATGTCCGATTTAGGGGCATTTTGGGGGCTGGATGGTCCCACAATAAGATATCGGATACGTTTTGTACTCTTAACTACCCTTCGTTTGAGTACAATATTGTCGTGATTGGTCTATATATATTCAAGAGTTTTGGGGGTTGGGCGGCCTTCGTAGGCACCCGAAAATTGGACTCTAAATCTTTGTTTTCAGGTTACTGTAAGAGGGCACACATAATTTCGCTTAAATCGCACAACCCATCTCCGAGACCTGGCGTTTTTTTAAATTAGGGTAAGGGGGAGGGTCGCCCCCCCTTCAGATATCAAAAAAATTAGAACCCTATTTTCACCACGCGATCATTTTGCACTATCTGTGAAAATTTCAAGAAAACCGGTTCAGCCGTTTTTATACCCTCCACCATAAGATGGGGGGTATACTAATTTCGTCATTCAGTTTGTAACTACTCGAAATATTCGTCTGAGACCCCATAAAGTATATATATTCTTGATCGTCGCGACATTTTATGTCGATCTAGCCATGTCCGTCCGTCCGTCCGTCCGTCTGTCCGTCTGTCTGTCGAAAGCACGCTAACTTCCGAAGGAGTAAAGCTAGCCGCTTGAAATTTTGCACAAATACTTCTTATTAGTGTAGGTCGGTTAGTATTGTAAATGGGCCATATCGGTCCATGTCTTGATATAGCTGCCATATAAACCGATCTAGGGTCTTGACTTCTTGAGCCTCTAGAGAGCGCAATTCTTATCCGATCAGAATGAAATTTTGCACGACGTGTTTTGTTATGATATCCAACAACTGTGCCAAGTATGGTTTAAATCGGTCCATAACCTGATATAGCTGCCATATAAACCGATCTTGGGTCTTGACTTCTTGACCCTCTAGAGGGCGCAATTCTTATCCGATTGAAATGAAATTTCGCACGACGTGTTTTGTTATGATACCCAACAACTGTGCCATGTATGGTTTAAATAGGTTCATAACTTGATATAGCTGCCATATAAACCGATCTTGGGTCTTGACTTCTTGAGCCTCTAGAGGGCACAATTCTTATCCGATTTGAATGAGTTTTTGCACGAAGTATTTCGTCATGATATCCAACAACTGTGCCAAGTATGGTTGAAATCGGTCCATAACCTGATATAGCTGTCATATAAACAGATCTGGGGATTTGACTTCTTGAGCTTCTAGAGGGCGCAATTCCTATCCGATTTGACAGAAATTTTGCATGACGTATTTAATTTTTGCTTTCAACAACTGTGTCAAATAAGGTTCAAATCGGTTCATAACCTAATATAGCTGCCATATAAACCGATCTGGGATCTTGACTTCTTGACCCCTAGAGGTCGCAATTATTATCCGATATGCTTGAAATTTTGTACGACGGATCCTCTCATGACCATCAACAAACGTGTTTATTATGTTCTGAATCGGTCTATAGCCCGATACAGATCCCATATAAATCGTTCTCTCTATTTTACTTCGTGAGCCCCAATGGGCGCAATTCTTATACGAATTGGCTGAAATTTTACACAGGTCTCCAACATATAATTTAATTGTGGTCCGAACCGGACCATATCTTGATATCGTTTAAATAGCAGAGCAACTCTTTTCTTATATCCTTTTTAGTCTAAGAAGAGATGCCGGGAAAACAACTCGACAAATGCGATCCATGGTGGAGGGTATATAAGATTCGGCCCGGCCGAACTTAGCACGCTTTTACTTGTTGAGTCTATACGGTACATACAAACAAACAAACAAACATAAATTCATTTTTGTACCCTCCACCATAGGATGGGGGTATACTAATTTCGTCATTCTGATTGTAACACCTCGAAATATGCGTCTGAGACCTAATAAAGTATATATATTCTTGATCGTCAAGTAATTTTAAGTCAATCTAGCCATGTCCGCCCGTCTGTCTGTCGAAAGCACGCTAACTTTTAAAGGAGAAAGTTAGCCGCTTGAAATTTTGTACAAATACTTTTTATTAGTGTAGGTTGGTTGAGATTGTAAATGGGCCAAAGTGGGTCCTTATTTTAATACCGATCTTGTGTTTCTTGAGCCTCTAGAAGGCGTAATTCGCGTGGGTATTACTTCCAAAATCTGCGCGAAATATGGTTCAAATCGGTCCATGTTTTGATATAGCTGCCATATAAATCGATCCTGGGTCTTGACTTCTTGAGCCTCTAGAGCGCGCAATCCTTATCAATCCTGCGTTAAGTATGATTCAAATAGGTTTATCATCTTGTATAGCTGTCATATAAACCGATCTTGGATCTTGACTTCTTGAGCCAATAGCGCAGTTCTCATCCGATTTGGTCGTTTTGCGTGAGGTGTTTTGTTATGACTTCCAATATGGCGCAAATCGGTACATAACCTGATATAACTGCCATATAAACCTTTCTGGGATCTTGATTTCTTGAGCCTCTAGAGGACGCAATTCTCATCCGATTTGGCAGAAATTTTGTACAACGGATTCTCTCATGACCTTCAACATACATGTCTAATATGGTCTGAATCGATCAATAGCTTGATACAGTTCCCATATAAACCTATCTCCCGATTTTGCTTCTTGAGCCCCTACAAAGCGCAATTCATATCCGAATGAACTGAAATATTACACAATGACTTCTATAATGTTCAGCATTCATTTATGGTCCGAATCGGACTATAACTTGATATAGCTCCAATAGCATAACTGTTCTTATTTAATATTCTTTGTTTCCCTAAAAAGAGATACCGCGACAAGTGCGATCCATGGTGGAGGGTATATAAGATTCGGGCCGGCCGAACTTAGCACGCTCTTACATGTTATATATAAGAAGAAGACTAGCTGACATGGGCCCAGCCGATTTTCCGTGTTAAAGAACTAATTTGCCTGTCTATATATTTGGTGCGGTGGCGATAGTTTTTACTATGAAACCATGTAAAACTTTTGAACAAAAAGTGTTGCCCAGCAGCTAGTCGTTTGGTTTTGTCTATCGATGAGCTTAAAATGGTTGCAATCTTAACGTTACTGTTTCCAACTCCTCCTATCACACTGAACGTCATAGTTTTGGGGGTATGGCGGCCTACATCTATTTGTGTCCCCACACATTTGTTAAATCACTGTGTCCTATTAGGTCATTGTGATTGATCGAATGTTTTGTGGTGTGGTGGTCCGCTAGATATATGAGCAGAATAAAGATATCAGATTCGCAGTCAACAATCTTATATCTTAAATTTAACCCCATATTGTCATGATTGGTGTATACAGCCGTTTGGTGGAGGGCGCCTAAAGGTCCATATGAGGGTTAGGCTCCACACCCCATCTGCCACGTAATCTGCTCCCAATTGCCTTTTATTTGGGTTTTATTAAGCTATAATCAAGTAATATTCCCATTTGAGGGGCTTATCGGGAGTGGGGCGACCATCAATCACTTGGACCTCATTTTTATGACATATTCGTAGTCTACTCCCGAATACCTTTCATTCGAGTCCATTATTGATATGTACGTCCAATATGTCTGTTGGGGACAGTGTTTGGAGTTGGGCGACCAGTTGGATACTTAAACCCAATTTTAATATCATATTCATATTCTACTCTCCAATAGTTTTAATATTGTCCCTATCGTTCCACTTTTGATATTGGGTGGTGTTTTTGGTGTAACAAGGGAGGGTCCGCCTCCTTCCAATATCAACAAATTATAAAGCCTATACCTCTTTCCTGACCATATTCGTAATTTACTCCCGAATACCTTTCATTCGACTCCCATATTGCCATTCTAGTGCAATAAACCTATTTTAGGGTGTTTTAGGGTCGGGGTGGCCCCCAGTTAGTTGGACCAATTTTTTGATAAAATTCCTACTCTACTCCTGAATCTTCTCCCGAGTATCATTCATTTGAGTCCCATATTGTCATTATCGTCCTATAAACTTGTTTTTGGGGTGTTTTGGGGTAGGGGCGGCGCCCCCCCCCCCCCCCAGTTTCTTGAATCTAACATTTGATATCAAATTTGTATTCTACTCCCAAAAACCTTTCATTTGAGTCCCATATTGTAACGATCGGTCTACTTTTATTTTTGGGTGGTACTTTTGGGGTAAGAGGGAAGGTCCGCACCCCTTGCGATATCAAAAAAGTATATAGCCTATTGTTCCATCCGGACCAATCCCCACAGTCTGTGAAAATTGCAAAGAAATCGGTTCAGCCGTTTTTGAGTCTATATGGAACAAACTAATTTACAAACCAACAAACAAACAAAAATTAATTTTTATATTTTGATATATATTGATATATGTAGATTAGATTATTTTATTTTATTTTGTTTTATTTCCTTTTTTTTCTTTTGTTTTGTTTCATTTTATTTTATTTTATTTTATTTCATTTCATTTTATTTTATTTTATTTTATTTTATTTTATTTTATTTTATTTTATTTTATTTTATTTTATTTTATTTTATTTTATTTTATTTTATTTTATTTTATTTTATTTTATTTTATTTTATTTTATTTTATTTTATTTTATTTTATTTTATTTTATTTTATTTTATTTTATTTTATTTTATTTTATTTTATTTTATTTTATTTTATTTTATTTTATTTTATTTTATTTTATTTTATTTTATTTTATTTTATTTTATTTTATTTTATTTTATTTTATTTTATTTTATTTTATTTTATTTTGTTTTGTTTTTATTTTATTTTATTTTATTTTATTTTATTTATTTTATTTTATTTTATTTTATTTTTTATTTTATTTTATGTTATTTTGTTTTTATTTTATTTTATTTTATTTATTTTATTTTATTTTATTTTATTTTATTTTATTTTATTTTATTTTATTTTATTTTATTTTATTTTTTATTTTATTTTATTTTATTTTATTTTATTTTATTTTATTTTATTTTATTTTATTTTATTTTATTTTATTTTATTTTATTTTATTTTTGATACCATTATTTCCTCTACTTAATCTCTCCATTGGCAATTTGATGACCGCATCTTTGCATTTCCAGATTCATCACCATTATTAAGGACACCTACTTCTGGGTTATACTGGTACAGATGACTACTGTGGGTTTGAACATTGCATCCACTCTATTTGTCGTAATATCTGCAAAGTGGCCCAGCGGTCCACCCTATATGATATTTTGTTTTTGCACTCTATACATATATTGTGGTCTAGGCACCGTGGTCGAAAATGCGGTAAGTGTATTATAATTGAATTATTGAAACAACATTAGACCTATTTTATCCTTCTTTCTTTCGTTTCACATACAACTAGAATGAAGATGTCATTTACTCCAGCTACACTGATGTCAATTGGTATCACCTGCCTCCTTCGGAGAAAAAAATGTTAGGCATGATGTTAATGATGGCCCAAAATACTTCTGGACTAACAGTGGGTGTAGTTGTGCCTCTGTCCGTAAGTACAGGACTGCAGTTGACAAAGGCCATTTACACCTGGAGCATGATGTTGATTAACTTTATCGATTAAATTTATATTTTGATTGTTTTAACAATGCAGTGGTGTTAGTAAGCAATTTGTGTAGATGCATATATGCAGAATGCAAATGTATTTTCAATAATTAAACTAAATTATATATATGCACATACAGCAGAAGTAGAGCACAGATGCATGTAGAGCAGAAGTAGAGCACGGAAATAAATAAGTTATCAATAAATATAATCTATTGATTTTGTGGAGATAGGCCGCCTCAGATATGTGGAGAATTTGGGATGGTTTCGGCAGATGATGTGATGAAATAATACCCTCACTCCGATCGCGAATCATATTCCCCCTGCCTACTACAAACGATTTTACTAGCAACAAAGATCTAGAGTACGAGGGTTGCTATATAAGTTTCTTACCTAATAATGCAAATGTAAATGCAGTAGTAATTTATGTGCTCAAAACATTCTATGGGAAGAACGGTCTCTATATAATCTACATGCAAGTATGGTTGGATTAGGGCCATATTAGGCAAATTACAAATAAAAGTCGGATTTCATGGCATTTAGATTTTTTTTCTTTTGATCCTACTTTATGTTGTATTGATTATTTCGTTTAAATATTCCAAAAATTTCCAATAGAGAGTTACTTTGTATGTGATTTTTAAATAATTTTTAACCAAAAATAATCAATATCTGTTGGCTCCCACATAGATCTGAAGAGGTATACTCGTACTAATGGCAATTATGAACACATGAATGCAAATGTAAGCTCGACATTGATTTGATGGGTTAATAAGAAGTCATTAAATGATATAAAACTTAATACAATACACTAAACTACAAAATTAAACAAGTAAGAGCGTGCTAAGTTCCCTCCACCATGGATCACATCTGTCGAGTTCTTTTTTAGGCAAACAAAGTATAATGAATAAGGACGGAGCAGAAGCTATATTAAGTTATAGTCGGTTTCGGGGCTCAAAAAGCAAAATCGGGAGATCGGTTTATATGCGAGCTGTATCAAGCTATAGATCGATTTAGACCATATCGTACACGTATGTTGAACGCCATGGGTAAAGCCGTGGTACAAATTTTGTGCCAAATCGGATGTGAATTACGCTCTCTAGGGGCTCAAGAAGTCAAGATGCCAGATCGGTTTATATGGCAGCTATATCAGGTTATGGACCGCTTTGGACCATTCTTCGCACAAATGTTGGAAGAGATACCAAAACAAAACGTGCAAAATTACAGCCAAATCGGATTAGAATTGCGCCTTCTAAAAGCTCAAGAAATCAAGACCCAAGATCGGTTTATATGACAGCTATCTCCGGTTATGAACCGATTTGAACTATACTTAGCACAGTTGTTGGAAGTGATATAAAAAAATACTACGTGCAAAATTTCACTCCAATCGGACGAGAATTGAGCCCTCTAGAGGCTCAAGAAGTCAAGACCCAAAATCGGTTTATAAGGCAGCTATATCAAAACATGAACCGATTTGGCCCATTTACAATCCCAACCGATCTAAGCTAATAAGAAGTATTTGTGCAAAATCTCAAGCGGCTAGCTTTACTCCTTCAAAAGTTAGCGTGCTTTCGACAGACAGACGGTCGGACAGACATGGCTAGTTCGACTTAAAATGTCACGACGATCAAAAATATATATACTTTATGGAGTCTTAGAAGCATATTTCGAGGTGTTACAAACAAAATGACGAAATTAGTACACCCCCATCCTATGGTGGAAGGTATAAAAAAGAAACAACAAATAAACGCGTGCTGATCCGAATCTTTGGTACCCACCGCAATGAATTCTGCTTAAAATTCTTCCTTATTAGCTCAGTTTGTTACCCACCACCGAAGGTTGAGGGTACATTCAATTTGCCATTCCATTTGCAACACATCGAAATATCCATTTCCGACCCTATAAATATATGTATATTCTTGATCATCGTAAGAATCTAGGACGACCTAGCCATGTCCGTCCGTCTGTCAGTTGATATCACGCTACAGTCTCTAAAAATTTTAAATCCCACTATAATCTATAAAAAAGATATTGAGCTGAAACTGGGACAGATTCTCTTTTTGCTCATAGACAGGTTGCATATACCTTGATATACCCCCTCCCCCTATAGTCCGATCTGACGATTTAAGATCTTAGGCCAATTAAAACCACATTTATTATCCACTTGCTCTGAAATTTAAGACAATGAGTTGTGTTAGGCCTCTCAACATCCTTGTTCAGTACGGCTTGGACCAGTTCAGATTTAGATATAGCTGCCATATAGACCGATTTGACGGTTTAAGGTATTGGGCCCATTAAAGCTGTATTTATTATCCAATTTTGCTGAAATTTGGGGCAGTGAGTTGTGTTAGCTATATCCAAATCTGGACCGATGTGGGCCAATTTGAAGAAGGGTGTCGAAGGGCCTAACACTACCCTCTGTCCCAAATTTCGGCGACCTCGGACAATAAATGCGCCTTTTATGGGGCTTAAAACACTTTTTAGCTTAATTGGAATGCGTTAACTAATTCTTGCAGCTACACCCTCGGCGTTATTCCAATGGATCAACCTTTGCGCAAACACAAAGTAGTATCAGGCGTTGCTCAATTGTTCGATCAGCAGGATGGATTGTTGGAGGACGCCACCGTAGCGCAGAGATTAGGCCTATGATGCTGGGTTGGAATCCTGGTGCGAACATCTGAAAACAATTTTCAGCGTTGGTTATCCTCTTCGAATGCTGGCGACATTTATGAGGCATTATGTCATATAAAAATTGCTCCCCAAAGAGGTGTCGCACTGCAGCAGGCCGTTCGTACTCGGCTATAGTAAGGAGGTTGCTCATCATTGAGCTTTAAGTTAAGTCGGACATCACTCATTTATGTGTGAGAAATTTGTCCCTGTTTGTTAATAGAATGTCCGTGAGCAAATTTGCAAGATTGGTTACTCCTGTAGTGATTCGATTGAAGATGCTGATGCAGCAACTTTGACTGAAAGGTTGAATGGGACGACGGCTTCAGCTCAGAGACCTTGCTAAAGTGGAATTGTCTGGTATCCGATATAGATCACATGGGGTCGATTTCCATTGTATAATGGCTGCTCTGACACAGTTGAAATTCTCGGACCCTATGCCGCCATTTCCAATTCACTGCACTTCTTAAAAGATGGCAATGTCGACCTTGTATTTATGCCCTACATCACCACTGTGGTATAGGGTATTATAACATTGTGCATTTGTTTGCAACGCTAAGAAGGATAAGTATACCGATTGGCTTAGAGTTACTTCCTAATTCGATTTAGCTCTGTCTGACTGTCTACGTTTTCTTGTGATCAAGGTACAGGCCGCATTTGTTTCCATTGAAGTGCCCTTTGATTACTTTTTAAGAGACAAAATGAAAATCTAAAAATATTCTGTTGGCTTGTATAGAGTGTTAGGCGGCATTGCAATTAATGCATACTCTATTCGCCAAAGAAATTAAGCTGTCAATTTGACACCAGCACCAAGCCTAAGAAATACTACAATGTCACAACAATTAAGGGCTCATTCAGTATTGAGCTGGACATACCAACAACATGGTGTTGAAACGGACAGTGCAACGCTTCAAAACGATCCTTCGCATGGCACGCCTGTGTTCGGCTGTGTGTGGTGCCGATGTTTTCGATCCTGACTATCGTATAAATCCGCTCACCATCTTTGTTTTGTTGGCCATCAATTCGTATCTGATCTGCACTGGATACACGATTTACGTGGACATTTATATAGAACGAGATTGGACCAAAGTATTGCAGGCCTTGTGCTTGTTGGGCAGTGCAGTTCAGGTGGGGTTCTATGGGTTTCCAAAAAAAAAATATATTAATGCAATGGAGGCTATCTTTTGCAGGGCTATTGCAAACTATTAAACGGCATTTGGAAAAAACACACGCATAGATTTTTGATTAACGAACTTCTGGAGATATATGAGAAGTATGACAAATATGATGCCGATTATCGTTGCTATTTGAGCAAAAGCTTAGACACTGTCACCTATATTATCAAAATAATTCTGGTCGTCTATGCCGGAAGTGTGATTGGCATTATCAGCGTGGTCCCCATCTATCGTCTGCTATTCCATGAAAACATCTTTGTGATGCAATTTCTTTTGCCCGGCATCGATCCCGAAACGGAATTCGGCTACATCGTCATGAATTGTATGCACTGCACCTGTATATTTTTTGGAGCCTTTGGAAATTTTGCAGCCGATACATTCTTTTTCACCTATGTCAGCCAAATTCCATTATTGGCAAATATAATGAAGTGTAAATTTCGAGATTTAAATGAGGAACTAGAAGAGCTGGATATGCAAGACACCAGATATAAGACGGTATTCAAGGACATATTGCAGTGGCATCAGAAATATATGAAGTGAGTGGAAAAACATTTGATTGGAATTGGTTTCGAATGAATTATCTTTAAGTACTATACTTTAGACCTCTTAATATACAAAAATATTAGACCGTACGAAGCTATTGGTTGCCCAAAAAGTAATTGCGGATTTTTTAAAAGAAAGTAAATGCATTTTTATTAAAACTAACAATGAACTTTAATCAAATATACTTTTTTTACACTTTTTTTCTAAAGCAAGCTAAAAGTAACAGCTGATAACTGACAGAAGAAAGAATGCAATTACAGAGTCACAAGCTGTGAAAAATTTTGTCGACGCCGACCATATGAAAAATCCGCAATTACTTTTTGGGCAACCCAATATATTGAAATATGGTCCCATTTGGACCAAATTCTCTAAGGACATTGAGTATTCTAATTTGTCCAACAAAATATTGGTCTCTTTGGTAACTATATCCAAATATAGACCGATCTGGACCATATACGACACGGATGTTGAAAAGCCTATCATAAGTCACTGTATCAAATTTCAGCGAAATCGGATAATAAATGCGCCTTTTATGGGGCCAAGACTTTAAACTGAGAGATCGGTCTATATGGCAGCTATATCCAAATCTGGACCGATGTGGGCCAATTTGAAGAAGGGTGTCGAAGGGCCTAACACTACCCACTGTCCCAAATTTCAGCGAAATCGATAATAAATACGTGTTTTATAAGCCCAAAACTTTAAATCGAGAGATCGATCAATATGGCAGCTATATCCAAATCTGGACCGATCTGGGACAAATTGTGGAAGGGTGTTGAGGGGCCTAACATAACTCACTGTCCCGAATTTCAGCAAAATCGAATTATAAATGCGCCTTTTATGGGGCCAAGACTTTAAACCGAGATATCGGTCTATATGACAGCTATATGCAAATCTGGACCGATCTGCGCCAAATTGCAGAAAGATGTCGAGGGGCCTTACATAACTTACTGTCCCGAATTTCAGCAAAATCGGATAATAAATGCGCCTTTTATGGGTTCAAGACCTTAAATCGAAAAATCGGTCTATATGGCAAAAATTGCAAGTTTTGCCCATGACACTAAGTAACAGGGTCTATATGGCAGCTATATCCAAATCTGGACCGATCTGGGCCAAATTGAAGAAGGATATCGAAAAGCCTCATACAACTCACAGTCCCAAATTTCGGCAAAATCGGATAATAAATGCGCGTTTTATAAGCCCAAAACTTAAAATCGAGAGATCGGTCAATATGGCAGCTTTATCCAAATCTGAACCGATCTGAGCCAAATTGCAGAAAAATGTGGAGGGGTTTAACACAACTCACTGCCCCAAATTTCGGCGACTTGGGACAATAAATGCGCCTTTCATGGGCCCAAGACCTTAAATCGAGAGATCGGTATATATGGCAGCTATATCCAAATCTGGACCGATATGGGCCAAAGTGAAGAAGGATGTCGAAGGGTTTAACACAACTCACTGTTCCAAAATTCAACGAAATCGGATTATAAATGCACTTTTTATGGGCCCAAGACTTTAAATCGAGAAATCGTTCTATGTGGCAGCTATATCCAAATCTGAATCGATCGGGGCCAAATTGAAGAAGGATATCGAAGGGCCAAATTTCGGCGAAATCGGATAATAAGTGCGCCTTTTATGGGCCCAAAACCTTAGAGAGATCTAGACCAATCTAAGCCAAATTGAAAATAGATTTCGAAAGGCTTAACACAAATTAAATCGAGAGATCGGTATATATGGCAGCTATATCCAAATCTGGACCGATCTGGGCCAAATTGAAGACGAATATGGTCGATGTCTCAAATTTCGACGAAATTGGACAATAAAGTCGGATGTCGAGGGGCCTAACACAACTCACTGTTTCGAGTTTCGCCGACAACGGAAAATAAATGCGCCTTTTATGGGTCCAAGACCTTAACCTTTGTCTGTTTACGCTCTTTTATTTTGATTTTTGAAATCCTCTTGTTATTTTTCGAATATATTCAAGCTCGAGATTATATTCAATGCTTTCTTTTTAAAGAATAGCATAACGAATAACTTATAAAAGTTGAGCAAGTGTGTGTTATTATTCAAAACAATTTGACTGGCTTGGAGGATCATGATTTCTGATATGCCATTCATACCATATGTATTGGTTATGATGTGGAGCACACTTTTTTTGAAACAGTGCTCAATAAGTGCTCCAACTCTCCCTAGCGCCGTAAGAGAGAGGGAAGCTTTATTTTCCAAGATGAAAATAAAAGAGCACAGCACGAAGAACTTATAAAAGTTGAGCAAGTGTGTGTTATTATTCAAAATACTTTGACTGGCTTGGAGGATCATGATTTCTGATATGCCATGCATACCAAAGTCTATTGGTTATGATGTGGAGCACACTTTTTTTTTGAAACAGTGCTCCAACTCCCCCTAGCGCAGTAAGAGAGAAGAAAGCTTTATTTTCCAAGTTAAAAATAAAAGAGCACAAACAGAAAAACCAAACGAACCGTCTCGTCGCCGTGCTGTAGGTCAATGCGGCCTTAGCACAAAAAGTTCTTGCATTAACATTAAAAAATTATTCAAGTGCACAACAAAAAGAGTTTAATAGTGTTGATGTGTTTGTTGTTCTTAGCATTGATGATAAGTTTGTATCGAAATAGTCGAAAGTAAGGATTTCTTCTCTCTTACTGCGCTTTTTTGATAAAAAGTACTTAACCACTATTCCTGATAGAACCGATTGGAGTTACGATATTCCTGGTAACAGAAGTTACATAAACTTCTATACGGATGGTTCCAAACTAGACGACCAGGTGGGCTTTGGGGTGTATACTAAAGATCTAGAACTGGTCACATTGAAAAGATTACCCGACCACTGCAGTGTGTATCAAGCGGAGATCCTTGAAATTAAGGAAGTGGTGGAATGGCTAATATATAATGTGAATACGACGATTGGCATAAACATCTTCTTAGACAGCCAGGCAGACATTCAATCCCTGGAGAATGTATTTCTGAACACAAAACCCGCCCTCGACTGTCGCAGATCTCTCAACGAGATGTCTCAACAGTTCAAAATTCACCTGTTCTGGGTGCCGGGCCAAAAAGATATCCCAGGGAATTATAAAGCGGACGAGCTTGCGAGGCAAGGAACTACCCTACACATTCCAGGGATATTGGAATCTGTGGGTATACCTCTAGCGCCATGTAAGCATAAATATCTTCTTAGACAGCCAGGCAGCCATTCAGCAGCCATTCATTCAGCCATTCTGAACACAAAAACCTCCCTCGACTGTCGCAGATCTCTCAACGAAATGGCTGAACAGTTCAAAATTCACCTGTTCTGGGTGCCGGGCCAAAGAGATATCCCAGGGAATTGTAAAGCGGACGAGCTTGCGATGCAAGGAACTACCCTACACATTCCAGGGATATTGGAATCTGTGGGTATGCCTCTAGCGCCATGTAAGCTACGTTTTTAGGACCAGGTCCGCAGGACAACGAATGATAGATGGTCACAAAGAGGGGGCTGTAAGAATTCCAAAACTATGTGGCCTAATCTAGACTTGAAGAGGTATACTGCTTTGCTGTCATTGGCTAGAACAGGCGTCTCAGTCTTTGTGTCCGTCATGACAGGTCACTGTTTAACCGGAAAACATACTGACAGAATGAAGGTTGCCAGCAACGACTTTTGCAGAAGTTGTGAGGACATCAAAGAAGAAGAGACTATAGAACACCTTCTGTGTGTTTGTCCCGCACTAGTAGTCAGAAGGAGTTCCACTTTAGGTTCTCATTTCTTTGAGAACCTGTCTGATTTAGCGGATGTGAACATTCGCAACTTGTTGGGCTTTTGAAACAAAAGCGTGCTCTATGCAGTACTCAATAGTCTTTGCGTATGTAGGATACAAGGCGTATCAGAAATCATGATCCACTAAGGCAGTCAAAGTGTTTTGAATAAAAACACACACTTACTTAACTTTTATAAGTTCTTTGAATTGGAATCATTGATTATTATACCCTCCACCATAGGATGGGGGGTATACTAATTTCGTCATTCTGTTTGTAACTACTCGAAATATTCGTCTGAGACCCCATAAAGTATATATATTCTTGATCGTCGTGACATTTTATGTCGATCTAGCCATGTCCGTCCGTCTGTCCGTCCGTCCGTCTGTCTGTCGAAAGCACGCTTACTTCCGAAGGAGTAAAGCTAGCCGCTTGAAATTTTGCACAAATACTTCTTATTAGTGTAGGTCGGTTGGTATTGTAAATGGGCCATATCGGTTCATAACCTGACATAGCTGCCATATAAACCGATCTTGGGTCTTGACTTCTTGAGCCTCTACAGTGCGCAATTCTTATACGATTGGAATGAGATTTTGCACGAAGTGTTTTGTTATGATATCCAACAACTGTGCCAAGTATGGTTCAAATCGGTTCATAACTTGATATAGCTGTCATATAAACCGATCGGGGATCTTGACTTCTTGAGCCTGTAGAGGTCGCAATTCTTATCCGATTTGCCTAATTTGTACGACGGATTCTCTCATGACCATCAACATACGTGTTTATTATGGTCTGAATCGGTCTATAGCCCGATACAGCTCCCATATAAATCGATCTCTCTATTTTACTTCTTGAGCCCCCAAAGGGCGCAATTCTTATTCGAATTGGCTGACATTTTACACTTTACATTTCTTATCTAAGTTCACTTTACTTTCTTTACCTCAAAAGCAATCTTACCCTCTTCGTGTTTCATTTCTAGATTTATCAGCACAGTTAAGGACATCTACTTCTGGGTAGTTCTGGTTGAGATGAGTACCATAGCATTGAGCATTGCATCCACTTTATTTTGCTTGCTATTGGGAAAATGGGTGGGAGGTCATGGCTATCTGATCTACTGTTTTGTCATATTGTATCTGTATTGTGGTCTTGGCACCATGGTTGAAATTTCGGTAAGTGTTGTGTTAAATTATATTACCCGATTTTCTTAAAGTTCTATTTACCCCTCTGTCTTCCGTTTTGTATGCATTCAGAATGATGATGTTATTAACTCTTGCTACACTGATGTCATTTGGTACAAACTACCTGTTCCGGAGAAGAAAATGCTGCGAATGATGTTAATGATGGCACAAAATACCACAGGACTAACAGTGGGTGCAGTTATGCCTTTGACCATGAATACAGGTCTGCAGTTGACAAAGGCGATTTACACCTGGACCATGATGTTGATAAACTTTATCAATTGAATTTGATTATTAAATATATTATTGGGTTGCCCAAAAAGTAATTGTGGATTTTTCATATAGTCGGCGTTTGCAAATTTTGTCACAGCTTGTGACTCTGTAATTGCATTCTTTCTTCTGTCAGTTATCAGCTGTTACTTTTAGCTTGCTTTAGAAGAAAAAAGTGTAAAAAAAGTATATTTGATTAAAGTTCATTCTAAGTTTTATTAAAAATGCATTTACTTTCTTTTAAAAAATCCGCAATAACTTTTTGGGCAACCATATAATGCTATTGTAGTGGTATTAGTTTACATCCTTATAGAAGTAGTTGCTATTTCGCTATGATATTATATTGGTGCTTTGATTAGCAAATTATAGATTTATTTATAGAAAAACGTAGAAAACAAAAAGTTCTATAAAACATTGTTTTTTTGTTGTTTTATTTCATATGTGAATATATTTGGTGATAAGTAGAAAAATGATTCTTGTATTCATTATGGTTGCCTGTAAGGCTTGGTCATTGATTTCATCTATCTTTCATTTATCTCCCAAAAGAGAAGAGGTACATGTTCTTTGACCATGAGAATGAATATCACTGAAATGAAAGGTTTTTATTGATTGGAGAAAAGAAATTGTCAGACACCCGGACAGATCCGACACAAAACAAACACACTATTGGTGAACGTTCCGGGGGATGTTTAGATCCCGATCTTCGGCACCATCATGCTTTTTCAAAACCTCCCGCCTGTTTTACTTCAGCGATGAAAACACTTCATGTCCGTTTGTTCTTAAGGTCCCCCACATGATAATTTGGCGGATATTTCCTCCAGGTGTAGGTTCTTAAAGCACAGAGAACCTGATGTTGAACTTATTCAGCTTGCTATTTGGGGTAGGCACACAGAAAAAGTTCTAAAGTTTCCGTTTTCTCGACATCTTCTAAAGTTTTCGTTTTCTCGACATCCTCATAGCTTCTGCAGAAATAGTGACGGACACAATAAGTGAAACTTAAACCGTTCACAACCCTAATGGCAGCCCAGTCTGGAACTACCCATATTGAAGTCAAATTATCTCTAATATCTATTAGGTATAGTGATACTGTACTTTTTATCAAATAGCGGAACAGACAATGTGTACTCCACAATGCTTGAGATATCGAACAGTGTTTCAAGTATAACACATAGACTGTAACTGCTAATTAAAGCTAGAACTCAACCTCACGGCAACGTTTGCAAATTTTTGTCTTGTCACATTATGGGCGCATTAAATGGGGGTTATACTGAACTAGACATCCTGTTTGTAACAACTGTAAATATTGGTCTGAGTTCCAACAAAGTACACTTATTCTTGATCATCTTGACATTTTGAGTCGATCTATCCATGTCCGTCCATCCGTGCGTCTGTCAAAATCACGATAGCGTTCGAACGAAATTGGCTAGGACGGAACATTTGTCCCATTAGCCGAGCTTAGAATAGCGTTTTAAGCGCCTTGATCTTCTGCACTCCTTCTAAAATCTCTGACACCAAGTTTGAAGATGTCTCCCACCACTTGATCATTCCATCCGGCTCTTGGTAGTCCTGATTTGCGTGTACCACCGTGATCGCCTTCAAAAGACTTTTTTGGTGGGGCTTATCCATCCATTCTGACAACATGACCTTTCCTACTCAACCGTTGTATTTTGATCCGTTTAACTATGCTATCGTCGTAATGCGTGGTTTATGCGACGCCTTTATTCTCCATTAAAGCAGACTGGCCCTTTAATTTTACCAAGGATTTTTCTCTCATACCCTCCAAGCTGAACTTTTCATCTGCTTTCGCAAGGTACTATCATTCGCACAGGTACTATGAAGTTTCTTGTATAGTGTAATTTTCGTCTGTCGAGAGGTGGCTTTGCTCCTCAGCTGCTTGCTCAATCCAAAGTAGCATCTGTAATTTATTTCGGCCTACTAACTTCAACGCCCATAACCCATCTTTTTATCGCTCTACAGGTGTATTCGTGGCACATTTTAGCTCACTATCTTTAACAGAAGTTAAATGTAGCTACACAGGTGACACCGCGGGGAGGTTTGTGTGCACATTTGAGATGAGGGAAGATCAAGATTAGCCCGGATTTTGCCAAGTCAAACCCAATCGGAATCAGTCACCCAGATATCAGCTTGAAATTTTGCACAGAAACTTTTTATTGATGTATGTCGTTGGGGATAACAAAAAGGCCATATCGGTTCAGATTTGGGTATAGCCCTATATAAAACGATCCCCTGTTTTGATTTATTGAACCAAGGACTTCTGTTAAGACTTCCAACATCCTTGCTAAGCGTGATCCGAATTGGACCATAAACTGATTTAGCCACGATATAAACCGATCCCAGGGTTTGACTTCTAGAGCCACTGGGTGCTTTATTGGCGTACGATCAGAAAATATCTTCCGCGAGAACATCAGAAAATATCTTCTGGCGAGAACATCAGAAAATATCTTCTGCGATGGTTATCCCCTCCTAATGCTGCCAACATTTGCGAGGTACTTTGCCATGTAAAAACTTCTTCCCAAAGAGGTGACGCACTGTGGCACGCCGTGTGGACTCGGCTATAAAAGGGAGGCCACTTATCATTGACCTAAAAACTTGAATCGGACTGCACTTATTGATATGTGGGAAATTTGCCCCTGATTCCTAATGGAATGTTCATGGGTAAATTTCCTTTTGCAATGCTGGCGACATTTGTGTGGTACTATTCCATGCATAGAAACGTTACAAAATTAAGTATTAGTCTAATCACGCTCCCGTAGAGCCAGTGAACTATCCTCCGATTCAGGTCCCATTTCGAGCCTACCTCCCATCTACATAATGACTAACTCGTGTGACCGTTCTCAGTACGCTCCTGAATGTGACACTTCCAATTAAGTTTCCTATCCATGATCACTCCTATGTTTTGACCTTTTCAGACATCGAAATCGTTTTGTGTTGCAAATCCCTTCAACAATCCCTCCTTCAACAATCCCTCCCTTCAACAATCCCTCCTTAATGCCTGTTGGAATGAACAATTTCTGTTGTAGACGGATTTAAGCCAGGGGCACATTCTTCCCTCCTATTCTCTGTAGTGCACAGAACTCCCTGAGGTGTGTCTCTGAGTAATAGGAAACTTTCTTCTAACCGAAATGTCATCAGCATACGGGTTCACGTTTCTACCACATTTCCCCAGAGACAAGTGTATTTTGGTCATGGCTATGTTGCAAAATAGTGGAAACAGTACGCCTACGGCCACATCTCTGAAGATCTCCCGATGCTAAGATGGACGTGGTACGTTATTTACTAAGTAAGATATTAACAACCTCTCTTAAGAAAATGTTAATGAATATCAAGAAATGTTATATTCCTTGACATCAAAGGACCCTACTTTGCAGCCAATTAGGTCATAAATTTATATTTCAGCTAACTTGCTTTTGCTATAGGTGTGCTTTTATCAAGATATACGCTCCCTCCAACCCACAGGAAGATAAGACTTGCCAATCCAAGCAATTTATGTCTCCCTAAAACAGGGAGCCAGTATATCGGACAAAGCTTGTAGTTTGACCGGTTATAGTTTATCAGGTGATTCTAATGGGATCCTAAGAATGCCAATCGAAATTAAAAGATATAGGCTATAGATTAAAAGATATAGGCTGATTTTGTTTAAGGTATAAATGATGACCAAGTGGAAATTTCTATGACATGATGTCATGGGAAATTCTGTGTCTCTCTCATTCAATAGTTTGTGTGGATTCAACCCAATACCAAGTTGCGCATATAAATTTTGCATATTTATATGCAAGGAAGAATTTGACACTCATTTGATAGGTTAATTGGGGGATAATAAATTAATGCTTGTACTATATAAACACTAGGCAACAAAAAACTTTCAAACTATTTCTTGTGAATATGAAACCTTTGTCAGCGAATTATTTGGTTTGATTTTGATTTTAAACTAAAACAAATAAATAAATAAAAAGTGAGAATATATTGATTTCCGCATGGTAGATCTTTGGATTTAAATATATTTTTATATCTTTCCTCCCCTTATCTTCCGCCAGACCTCGGACTTTGTTTACACTCCAACACTAGGCTAGGTAAGGTTGAAAAGGGGGTGCAAATATTTATCGGCCCCATGCCACTATGGACATACATCTAAGCCTGTATGGACATACATCGAAGGGCTGTCTTCTCAGTTCTCAGGTGGGCAACTTCCATCAAGAGACAAAAATTCAAGCAGTGCGAAGACATAACTATATGCTCTCTAAGCAATGCCTTTTGGACTGTTATCGCAGAGACCATCCAAATCATCATCTTGAAGATAGATATCCACCGCCCAGAAGCCTTAAGGGAGAACCTCTAGATCAAGTAGCATATCAAGCAGGTCTAGACAATATTCATGCAGACACGGTAGCAGATGCGGTAAATGGCTACCGGGTGAATGTGGTCCTTTGAGAACGACCGCCACCCACTGCACCTGAAGAAATTGACCTCTCCCGGCAAACCAGAGTAGGTATGGCTCAATTACGTTCCGCCAGATGCAACCGCCTCAACTCCTACAGAGCAAAGGTTGATGCCGACGTGCAAGATGTATGTCCCGATTATAACCAGGGAACGCACGATACACGTCACCTGTTTAGCTGCCCAGCCAGACCCACTCTATTCAGACCTAGATCCCTGTTAACGCACCCCATCTTAGTCGCAGAGTTCTTGGGTCTTGAGACTTAACAGAATCAAGCAGACGAAAGATAGAACACAACAAACTGCTACAACAACAACATCTAAGCCAGTAATCGGCTTGTTGTATGCTCTCAATATTAAAAAGTAACCCCAAAAAAGAAAATCTAAGTAAAGAATTCCGTGCTACTTACAAAATCCTTTAATGTTTTCCATACCATGCCCCTAAGATGTTTCAAGTCTGGTATTATATCCCCACCTAAGTATCTGTGTCTGTTAGTCCCGAAAGCCGGACAATGACATAGCAAATGCTTCCCCATATGCCCTACACATGCTATCACTTGCCACACCGATTTTGCATAAATGAGCTCGTAGTCCTATATATCCCGTTATGATACCGAAAGCTATACAGACCTCCTTTTTACTTCCTTTTAGTAATAGCCTCGTTTTCTCGCGCTTCGGATCTCCTCATAGGATTTTTGTCGTCCTATCGACCGTTTCACTGTTCCACACATGCGTGTCCCTTAACTCGGACTGCGTCGACCCGAAAGGCTTCGTGTAAACCAAGTTAATTGACGGCAGTCTTCTGGCCTTCACTGTCAAATCGTCTGCTCTTTCAATCCTCCTTACTCCGCTATGACCCAGCACCCACACGATAAGGATTGTGGCATTCTCAGAGAAGGCATTAATCTCCTCACACTCCAAGACTGTTCGTGACCTTACCATCCTGGTTGTTATTGCCCTGATGGCTAGTTTACTGTCCGTAAAAAAGTTCACACTCGCATGAATACCACACCACCTCACGCATTTCGTGAACGCCGGTATTTCTGCCTGCAGGATCGTACTATGGTCAGGTAGTCGAAAACAAATCTCAGTCCATGGGTTCTCAATGTGGACCCCAGGCCCACTCTGTACTCTAGATTTACCCATCTGTATAGCATGATCTCCCAATTGGCCATACCAGAATTCCATCAATCCAAAACTGTGCCTCTGGCTGCAGTGTATCACACTCGACCGCAAGTGTCATCTCAGGTATCAGATCGGAAACCTCTTTAAATCTATTGGGGTTTCATATCGTCGCCTCGATTATGCCATGATGGTATGACCTGTTCCTATCCTCAATCCATTCTCCCATCGCCTTTAGTTTCATAGCTGCAGTGCCTAACTCTTAATCTGTATGTCAATGGGTCGGATATCTAGAGTAGTCTCCATTGCCCCAATGGGCGTGGTCCTCATCGCCTCGCCTATACAAAGACAACATGTTATCTGAACCTGTTGTATTATTCTTACAATACACTTTTTCTCTATCGCAATCCACCAAACTACTGAGGCATAAATAAGTATTGGTTTAATTACGCTCCTGTGGACAGTGGACTATACTCGGATTCGGGCCCCTTTTCGAAATGGTGTCTACATAGTGTCCAACACGTGTGACCCTTCTCAGTATCCTCCTGAATGTGGCACCTCTAATTCATGACCAAGATCACTCTTAAGTATATGACCTCGTCAGATACCGAAATCGTTCTTTTGAGGAAATTCGATCCTGGATTGGAATCCTGGCGAGACCATCAGAAAAAATTGTCAACGGTGATTTTCCCCTCCTAATGCTGGCAACATTTGTGAGGTACGATGCCATGTAAAACTTTTCTCAAAAGAGGTGTCGCACTGCGGCACGCCGTTCGGACTCGGCTATAAAAATGAGGCCCCTTATCATTGAGCTTAAATTTGAATCGGACTGCACTCATTGATATGTGAGAAGTTTGCCCCTGTTCCTTAGTGGAATGTTCATGGGCAAAATTTGCATTTGCAAAAGGATGAGGGTGAATAGAAAAAATGAAAATATTAGTACTGGTAAGGGAAGAAAACGTACGTTTGGTACCGCAATTTGTACCATCTATTCAAAATTCGTAAATTTTGGTATCAAAATTGGTACCTTCTTTACAGATGAAACTTAAGGTCTGAAATTTGGCATACAGGCACAACTAGAAAAAATATAATGGGTGACTATGTGCCTTTTACAATTCGTACATTTTGGTACCAAAATTAGTACCATTGGTCTGAAATTTGGCATGTGGGTAAAACTTGGAAATATATAATGAGCGACTAAATGATTTTTTCACAATTCGAACATTTTGGTACCATAAGAGGTACTATTTAGTACTTTTTTCTAAATGGAGTTGGAGGTTCGAAATTTGGCATGTAGGTACCTAAGCTAAGAAATAAATGATGGATGACTTAATGATCTGTTCGTACATATTGTACTTTCTGCTCAGATGGAGTTTGAGATCTGAAATTTGGCATGTAGGTACAACTAAAAAGAATGTGATGGGTGACTAAATGTTCTAATTCGTACATTTTGGTACCATTTGGTACTTTTTGTTGGGATGGAGCTAGAGGTCTGAAATTTGGCATTTAGGTAGGACTAAAAAATAAATGATGGATGACTTAATGATCGGTTCACCATTCGCACATTTTGGTACCAAAATTGGTACCATTTGGTACTTTCTTTACAGATATAGCCAGAGTTCTGAAATTTGGCATGTAGTTACAACTAGCAAAAATATGATGGGTGACTAAATCTATTCACAAATCCCACATTTTGGTACCAATTGGTACTTTCTTTACAGATGGAACTAGAAGTCTGAAATTTGGCATGTAGGTTAAGAAGGAAATATATAATGAGTGACTAAATGATACATTAAAAATTCTTAAATTTCGGTACCAAAAAGGAGGCCAAAAGAGGTTACCGTAGCACTGAGTTTAGCTTGTCCACTTATGACGCTGAACGCCTGGGTTCGAATCCTGGCGAAAACACCATGAAATTTTTTAGCGGTGGTTATCCCCTCCTAATCCTGGCGACATTTGAAAGGGGATAAAGAAGGTGTCGCACTTCGGTACGCCCTTCGGACTTGGCTATAAAAAGGAGGCCCCTTATCATTGAGCTTAAAAAAACTTGAATCGGACAGCACTCATTGATATGTGAGATTTTTGCTCGTGTTCCTTAATGGAATGTTCATGGGCAAATTTGCATTTGCAACAAAAAGTAATAGGGCGACTTAATGATTTGTCCGATGTATTGTTATTCTTGGACAGAATTCTGAAATTGTATACGCAATTATTACAAAACTTAAAATCTTATAAACTGAGTGACTACCTAGGGTTTTGGAAGCCATACACTTAAAGGGGGTATCAAAAACGGGTGTAGCGAAGCAGACCACCGTGATGCTAGTCTAATATTAAAAATTTATGACCACCAACAATATGTATATAGTATACGATCAGAAATGGAAATATCGATGTGTTGCAAATCGAATGACAAAATTAATATTTTTCTGTCCTTCGGTGTATAGTAAGGAGTTGATAAAAATTATCGGGCCATTGGAAAGTCTGTTGCAATGTGTAACATATTTTACGCGTATATCATAACACCCTCCTGTATGTCAAGATGTCAAAAGGCATGAAGTTTTTGCATGGCCATGTTCTAAAAAGTTGATTAGTGCCTTGTAGGTATTGCAACTAAAATGGTGGTTAAACTTTCTTTACATCGCTTTGAGGTTATAATCCGTATTGTACGACTCTGTTCGTCGGTGTGCGGTGCAGATGTTCTTGATCCTAAATATCGCATAAATTTACTCACCTTTATCGTTTTGTCGTTCATCAATTTGTTCCTGGTCTTCACTGGATACACCATCTATGTGAACTTGTATGTAGAGCGTGATTGGACCAAAGTACTGCAAACTCTATGCATGGTTGGAAGTGCACTGCAGGTGAGTTAGCCGAATTTCTGTACTGTGAAATATTTAGCCATGATTCACTTCTTTTTCTAAGGGCTACTGCAAACTCTTGAATGCTATTTGGAACAGACATCATCTGAAATTTATGGCCCAGGAACTGCATCAAATCTATAAAGAATATGAACAGAAACATGCCCATTATCGTCAAGAATTGACCAAAAATGTCAATAACGTTTTGAAATGTATAAAATTTGTTCTCTACACCTATGCCATTAACCTTACTGCCATTGTTATGGTGGTGCCAATCTATCGCCTTATATACAAAGAACGTATCTTTGTCATGCAATTTCTTTTGCCGGCAGTGAATCCGGATACAGAATTTGGTTATATGACCATGAATTGTATGCACTTGATTTGCATTATGTTCGGAGCCTTTGGAAACTTTGCCGCCGATACTTTTTTCATTACCTTTGTCGGCCATATTCCCTTACTGAAGGATGTTTTAAGGTGCAAATTTGAAGATTTAAATGTAAAGCTGGACGAAAAGGATATGGAGAAAACGAAAGAGTACAAGGCAATATTGCGAGACATTTTTGAATGGCATCAAAAGTACATGACGTGAGTATAGTTTTAAAACAAATATACGCTACAATGAATGTTTCAATCGCACAGTGGGCCAAATGGCAAAAAAATTGGAAATAAGTCTACAACTTTTTATCTGTTGATTTTAGCCATACAAAATGTTCTAGACATTTGTAGAGGAGGACATAGGCTTTCAGAAAAGTGCTGTTGTTGGTCCATATCTTTAATACAGGGTGAGCTACAGGGTGTCAAAGTTGACCACTTTTGACTTCTCCAAGCTTCTGGGGGCCATAACTTTTGATCTACTCAACCGATTTACATGATTTAGGACTCTAGAGAAAGAGCTTGACAAGATCTAAAAAACTTATGCATAAAGTACCATGCCATCGTGTACTGTTAAGGAGTTATGAATTGTTTAATTTTAAAATATGAAAATTTGGCCTTGGTTTTTTTCAGTGTTTTTTAAATAACTCCGTCAATTTTAAAGCTATAAACTTCATACTTCACACAAATTATGCCAGCATATGTGTGCAATACAAATACAAAAGGAATCACGTGAATATCTTTGGCGGTTTAAAAATGGCATCGTTTTCAATATGAAAAATATTTTTTTTGTCAAAAAATTGCAAAATTTTTCAAAAAAGATACTCCCATTTCCTTTAAGTTTTCGCAAACTTTGGCCGTCAAAGCATTATCATTTCTTTCCATTTTCACAAAGTCGAGGTATTAAGAAAAGTTTTAAGTGCTAATTTGGCTAATTTCGATATCAAACAACACCGTTATCTTAAGACCAAAATGGCCAATTTTTTTACTAAACTTCAAAAGTTTCTCACTGGAAAAAAAGTTCCACGGGGATTTTTTCGCTTTTTTTGAACTTAAATGAAAGCTTAAAATGTTCCCAACATTTTAAGGTATGTCTCGCCATATCCTAGCCATAAATGAGATCGTAGCGATCAAAATACTGAAAAAAGTCAATTTTCAAGTAGTGCTATATTCATTGCTAAAAAACAAGTATTACGTCACATTTTATTGCAAAGATGTTAAATAAACTTTTATTTGGTAACACTTCTTCTACAAAACACAAAAAGAATCATGGAAATATCTCTATTCTATTCCATTTTATGGAACCGGCAATAAAAAAGTCAATTTTTCAAAAAAGTCGAATTTCCCAAATTTTGTTTTTGTTGTCCTAATTGCACATGACACACTATAGCCATATTTACGCAACATACCTTATCGTAAAGGAAATTTTCATACCTTTCCAACAATGTATAAAACATTTCTCAACTCGGATTCTATCTACTCTAAAATTCATTTACACTTCATTAAACTCTATATAAAAATGTCTATTTGTGAAATGGAACCTTATATGGGGCCTACACTAAAACATTGATAGATTTGCCCAGGGTTTACAATACAAATGTGTTAGAATAAAAAAAGGTCTCCTGCCAAAGTTTAAAAAAATTGGAATAAAAATATGTGTTTTAGAGCGAAAACACTTCGCATCGGCGTGCGTTTATATGTATATTAGCTACTCCCAAAATAAAAAAGCATTTTAGTTTTGTATTATTTGATTTTATTCTCTACCAAATAATCTAAGGTATCAAAATTTAAAAGCTCTTTAATTTGAATGGCATCGGGATCGTCCTTATCTATATCGTCACATATTTTTGGTAGCCATTTAGTTCTGATGCTGTATAGTACCGGATCAGACGATAACAATAAATATTGAAGTAAATCATAATTTTGGTTAAATTTGGTGCTCTTTCGGGTATTGAAAAGCCGGAACTGTTTAACATCTCTATTACGGGATTCCTGAGCTTCTTCTGTAAGTTCTCCTAACGGAAGTATGTTGTATTCCACAATTTCCTTGCCATGATGTAAGACTTTATGTACTGTCGGTGTTAAAGCTTTCCACGAATATAAATCAGATAAAATGTTTTTTGTGTCATTACTATAAGCTTCAAATTTGGTTGAATTTATCATCTTTTTGCTATTGATTACAGCCAAAATCACTTTGAATCGTCTTAGCAAGTGTTCATCAAGACCGGTTATTTTAGATGTCGATACGGGGTCCTCAAAAAACCGCCTTGCCGAGTTGCCATCATTTGTGCTTCCGTATCCGTAAAGAGGTTTATCTATTATAAGTCCCTTTTGTTTAAACTCCAACTGGATTCGATTCTTCTCTTCCTGCCTCATTTTGTGAAGATCTTGGTTGTTTCTAGCAGAGACATCGCGGTTTCCAGGGCTAGTCCGATATTTAAGGTCATACGATAAATGCAAACAATACTCCATGAATCGAATTCTACAGTGCAGGGGCGAAATACCGAAATTGAGCGCATTTTCGTTTACTAAATTTTCATCAGACTTGTCCTCGAATTGCCCATTCTTCTTGCCACAAATATTGCATCTCCAATTGGACATAACGCCAGTTAATGCGTTTGCCACCTTTCCATCGATCATAGTGAGTTGTAGTTGAAACGAAACTTTTATATTTCTTCCCAATTGGTTTATAACAATCATGGGTAATGCAGCAATTTCTTCCTTTATTTCGTTCACCAAAGATCGTGTTGTGTTCCGGTCTTCCTTTGTATACTCAAACCGAATTGGGCGACATAAATATTTTGACCCAGGTGTTCTATTTATCCATATATCTTGAAATGCATTTTCTTTCGATGATGAAGATTGGTCCTTGTACAATCTCATTCTCAATGGTACTAATGATGCCATGAAAATTGATGCGAAGTTGGTATCTATTTCTGTTTGTTGCTTATATTCGGAAAATCCAGATGATCCATCACAACCCCATTTGCTGATCAAAACCACTTCGGAATTATTACATGTGTTCAACTGTTCTTCAGTAAAATTAGAAATAATTCTAACAGCTGTATTTTCAACAAGATCAGCAAGTTTCACTCTTGCTTTTAATTCGTCCACGTATATATTTGATGGCACCATTTTCGTCCTGGTGTTGTACAATTTATGTTTTGAGGGTAAACAACCCCATCCTTTTTCACGAAGAGCCTTCCTCATTGTTGAGTATTTGTTTCTTGAGAGGCCTAGGTTCAAAATCAGGGCCAGTGCATCTTCCTCCGTGAATTCTGTAGTCGATTTTGGAGTTGGAATACTTTCTACCATTCTCTTTACCCTTTTCGGAGATGCTAATGGTAAAACATCGACAATTCGTCCAACATTTTTTGGTTGTGTTTTTAACAATGCTGTTTTGAACGTATCTTTTATTAAATTTGGCGGATGTGCCGCCAATAGTTCCTCTTGTTTTTTCTTTTTGGTTTTCTCCGTAACTTCGTCGTATGCTTTGCTAGGCCGGCCGGGAATCAGCGGTTTAATTTCAATAAGTAGATCCGATTTCAGCCACTTCTCATACATTTTGAAAAACTTGATTTTTGCGAATGAACATTCTGGCAACCTTCTCTCAAATGATTTGTAGAATTTTTCAAGTTTGTCTAAAGCGTCTTTATTTAGCCTTATTCCATATATGTGGTCCAAAGTGTAAACAAGTTCCTTAAATGACTCCGTGTATGATTTGGAATCATTTTTGATGTCCCATACAATTTTCGAAAGAGTGGAATACTTCAGTATGACTTCCATAACTTATAAATGTCCTTTACGCCTCTACAAAATATAATGAAGAAAATTTGGATTTTGTTCAAATATTTATGCAATATATTCACAATTAATGACCCATTTCAGGTATCAGACGCAATCGTAAAAAGGGGTCCAAAGTGCCTCTTTGTACTTACTCTTCTATAATTATTTACCTGGACTCGAATTTGGTTAAAAAAAATGACAATGAATTTTTTATGGGTAGGTTTTTTCACATTCATTGATACGGTGGATTTCCTGGGAATTCGACATAGCGAAACAGGTAACATTTGTCTGCATCAAATCTTAACACAAATATATATATATATATGCAGGTATATTTCTAGGTTACTTTTTATTCAAAAATCATCAGCTTACATTAAAAATAGATGTAGGTACTATACAAACGCACGCCGATGCGAAGTGTTTTCGCTCTAAAACACATATTTTTATTCCAATTTTTTTAAACTTTGGCAGGAGACCTTTTTTTATTCTAACACATTTGTATTGTAAACCCTGGGCAAATCTATCAATGTTTTAGTGTAGGCCCCATATAAGGTTCCATTTCACAAATAGACATTTTTATATAGAGTTTAATGAAGTGTAAATGAATTTTAGAGTAGATAGAATCCGAGTTGAGAAATGTTTTATACATCGTTGGAAAGGTATGAAAATTTCCTTTACGATAAGGTATGTTGCGTAAATATGGCTATAGTGTGTCATGTGCAATTAGGACAACAAAAACAAAATTTGGGAAATTCGACTTTTTTGAAAAATTGACTTTTTTATTGCCGGTTCCATAAAATGGAATAGAATAGAGATATTTCCATGATTCTTTTTGTGTTTTGTAGAAGAAGTGTTACCAAATAAAAGTTTATTTAACATCTTTGCAATAAAATGTGACGTAATACTTGTTTTTTAGCAATGAATATAGCACTACTTGAAAATTGACTTTTTTCAGTATTTTGATCGCTACGATCTCATTTATGGCTAGGATATGGCGAGACATACCTTAAAATGTTGGGAACATTTTAAGCTTTCATTTAAGTTCAAAAAAAGCGAAAAAATCCCCGTGGAACTTTTTTTCCAGTGAGAAACTTTTGAAGTTTAGTAAAAAAATTGGCCATTTTGGTCTTAAGATAACGGTGTTGTTTGATATCGAAATTAGCCAAATTAGCACTTAAAACTTTTCTTAATACCTCGACTTTGTGAAAATGGAAAGAAATGATAATGCTTTGACGGCCAAAGTTTGCGAAAACTTAAAGGAAATGGGAGTATCTTTTTTGAAAAATTTTGCAATTTTTTGACAAAAAAAATATTTTTCATATTGAAAACGATGCCATTTTTAAACCGCCAAAGATATTCACGTGATTCCTTTTGTATTTTATGCACACATATGCTGGCATAATTTGTGTGAAGTATGAAGTTTATAGCTTTAAAATTGACGGAGTTATTTAAAAAACACTGAAAAAAACCAAGGCCAAATTTTCATATTTTAAAATTAAACAATTCATAACTCCTTAACAGTACACGATGGCATGGTACTTTATGCATAAGTTTTTTAGATCTTGTCAAGCTCTTTCTCTAGAGTCCTAAATCATGTAAATCGGTTGAGTAGATCAAAAGTTATGGCCCCCAGAAGCTTGGAGAAGTCAAAAGTGGTCAACTTTGACACCCTGTAGCTCACCCTGTATTAAAGATATGGACCAACAACAGCACTTTTCTGAAAGCCTATGTCCTCCTCTACAAATGTCTAGAACATTTTGTATGGCTAAAATCAACAGATAAAAAGTTGTAGACTTATTTCCAATTTTTTTGCCATTTGGCCCACTGTGAATCGTTTAATAATTTGAGCATCAAAATTTCGGGGCAAATATTGGGTTGCCCAAAAAGGAATTGCGGATTTTTTAAAAGAAAGTAAATGCATTTTTAATAAATATTAGAATGAACTTTAATCAAATATACTTTTTTTACACTGTTTTTTTTAAGCAAGCTAAAAGTAACAGCTGATAACTGACAGAAGAAAGAATGCAATTACAGAGTCACAAGCTGTGAAAAAATTTGTCAACACCGACTATATGAAAAATCCGCAATTACTTTTTGGGCAACCCAGTATTAAGTTTATAAAAAGTTCAGCTCGGGGGAGTAGGCTTACATGTTCGATAGGAGGTATTTTTTTTTGGATGATCGGTCCCCCGGATACCTAGACCCAAATAACGATAAGATGTTTTTTCTCTACTGGCGAAGTCCTTTAAACTCGACATTTTGATCATGTTAAAGTACTTTAAGATCGTTAACTCCAATTTTTTTTTTGGCTTAATGGGTTCGTCAATAAACAAAATATGCTTTATTGGTCAGGTGAAAATCCACATGTGCTTCACGAATCATCGCTTATCCATAAAAAATATGTGTTTGGTGCGGTTTGAACGCCGGCGGTATTATTGGGCCGTACTTCTTCGTCGACTATGCCAATCGTCACGTAATCGTGAATGCATTGAATTGCAAGATATGGACTTGGACAACACACAGGGGGATAGAATCGAAAAAAAAAATATGAAAAAATCTTTCGAAATGCCGAGATGACCCAATTTAAGGCCCTGCTAAGAGGCGAACGGACCACCAAGGACTTTGACATTTTTCACTTGACACCGATTACACCTCAGCTCTAACCATTTCAAAGAGTTATCTCTAGCCGTTCCCAAATGACATATTTATTACTACTAGTTTTTTTTTTTTTGATTCTATCCCACTGTGCGACATGTAGTTCCAACAGCACAGTGCCGCACAGCACACGTGACAGTCTATTTATTGAAGAGTAAGTTGGATGAGACAAGTCCTTATTGAAAAACCCTTTATTAATATTACAATCGTACTTTTCTTTCAAAGACCTAACATTTGAGCCCCAAACTGTTCCGAAAGGCTTACATTTACAGTTGGGGTTTTTTAAGGAAAGGGCGGCTCGCTAATACCATGCTCCAAATATTTATGACACATTCGCAGTCTACTCCCAAAGGCCAAATTCTATGACAGCCGTTTGAATTGGCCTGATGGAGTCCTTCATAGGCTGCCGCCTCAGTATACAACAACAACAACAATTCCCAAAGACCTTTCATTTCAAAACCAATATAAATTGTTGGGCCAAATTGAATGGTTGGGGATTTTTTGGGAATAGGACGGTGCCCAGAATACTTAGACAGAAATTGTATATCATATGAATACCCTACTTTCAAATACCTTTTATTTGATTCCCATATTGCCGCATTCGGTTAACATATCCTATTGGGGAATTTTTTGAGGTGAGGTGACCCCCGACACTTGGGACATAATTGTTACATCAGATTCGTACTCTACTTTTAATTACCTTTCATTTGATACCCATCGGTAAACATGTCCGTTTGGTAAACATGTCCGTTTGGGTGGGGCGTTCCCCCTGATTATTTCTACCATTTTGAGACATCTTGAGTTAACATAAGGGTTACCACAAAATTTCGCTTTAACCGGTCTACCCATGTTGGAGATATTTGAACTAAAAATAGGCTAAATCCGGCCGACCGGAGTTCCGGGTATTCATCACCTGGGTTCTTTAAAAATCTACAGTAATTTAATCAGTTTATGTATGACTTATTTTGAGGATGTTAAATGGGGTAATGATTGAAGTTTTTAGGATATCAACAAGTACAAGCGTGCTAAGTTCGGTCGGGCCGAATCTTATATACTCTCTACCATGGATCGCATATATCAAGTTCTTTGCCCGGTATCTCTTTATAGGCAAACAAAAGGATAATGGATTAGAATTGCTATGCTATTGGAGCCACCTTAGGTTATGAGCCGATTTGGGACCTAGCTAGGATGGGACCTGGGACCTAGCTAGAATTCGATTGTGCAAAATTTCAACTAAATAGGATTGGATTTGTGCCAAGAATCAGTTTATGGACCGATTTTGACAGTACTTGAGAAGTAAGCTGGAGGTCACGGAAGAAGACTGTTCCCAAAATTTCTGCCAAATCGGATAAGAATTGCCCTCTCTAAATGCCAAGAAGTAAAGTCGGGAGATCGATTTATATGGAAGCTATATCAGGGTATGGAGGCCACCGTAGCGCAGAGGTTAGCATGGCCGCGTATGATGCTGTACGCCAGGGTTTGAAACCTGGCGAGACCATCTAAAATTTTTCAGCGGTTTTCCCTCGGCTATAAAAACAAGGTCCCTTATCATTGAGCTTAAACTTGACTCGGACTGCACTCATTGATATGTAAGTAGTTTGCCCCTGTTCCTTAGTGGAATGTTCATGGGCAAAATTTGCATTTTGCATATCAGGGTATGGACTGATTCAGATCATATATTAAAGGTCATGGAAGAAGTCGGATTTCTTTATCAGGTTTTAGACCGATCCAGGACTATATACATATATAAGTATGTTAGAGGTCAAAAAAAGTCACTATGCTGATTTCAGCAAATCAGATAAGAATTACGCCTTCTAGAGACTCAAGAAGAGTAATCGGGAGATCAGTTTATATGGGAGCCACCGAATCACAGTGGGAGAAAATCGAAAAAAAAAACTAGTAAAAAATACGCCATGTGAGAAGGGGTCGAGATATCTTTTTGAAATTCGAAATGATTAAAGCGGAGGCTGAGGTAATTTGTCCAGACGCCTTTTGGCAGGCCCTCGGTATTTTGAAAATTTTTTGGGGATGCCAATCTTCGTCTGCGGTGCGATTTCCATTTCCAAATTGAAAAGTTTAGGTTGGGTTAGGTTGAAAAGAGGGTGCGGATATTTATCAGCCTCATGCCACTATGGACATACACCTAAGCCAATAATCGGCTTGTTGTGCGCTTTAAATACTAAAAAGAAACCTGGGAAAAGAAAATCTAAGTCACCAATTCCTTGATAATTATAAAATCCTTATTTGTTTCCCATACCAAGCCACTAAGTTGGTTCATGCCTGGTATTGTGTCCCCACCTAAGTACTGGTGTGTATTGACCGCGAAATTTTAAATTCGGACTGAGCGGACTTTGTTGTTATATAGAACAAGAAAAAGTATTCTAAGTTCAGTCGGGTCGAATTTCATATACACTCCGCCATGGAGCGCATTTGTCAAGTTCTTTGCCCGGCATAGGCAAACATAAGATAATGGATAAAAGTTGCTATGCCACTGGAGCTATTTCAGGTTATCAGCCGATTCGGGCCGTACTTGACTTGGATGTTGAACACCATAGTAGATGTCATTGTGCAAAAATTCAATCAAATCCGATAAGAATAGCGCCCTACAAGTAAAATCAAGAAGGAAAATCAGGAGATCGGTTTATATGTGAGCTTCACCAGTTTATGGACCGATTCGAAACATGCTTGGAACGTTAATTCTAGGTCATTGGAGAAGTCGGTGAGCAAAATTTCAGCCAAATCGTATAAGAAATGCGCTCTCTAGAGGCTCAAGAAGTATAGTCGGGAGCTCGGTTTACATGGGATCTATATCAGCGTCATGGAAGAAGTCGGTGAGCTACATCGCATAAGAATTACGCCCCCTAGAAGCTCATGTACTCAAATCGAGAGATCGGGTTATTTGGGAGCTACATCAGGTTTTACACCGATTCAAGCCATACTTAGGTTGGGTAAGGTAAGAGTGAAAGTCCTTTACAGACCCACCTAGACAATTTTAAGTTCATTGTATTAACATAGTAGCGACAGACCAAGGCCTCTAGAGGGAATCGAACTCACTATCCCTGCTGTGACAAACCGAGCACGCTACCAACTCGGCTACCGCGGTACCTGGGCACGTTTGCAAGAGGTTATAGAAAGTCACTGGGCAAAATTTCCACCAAATCGGATAATAATTGCGACCTCTAGAAACTCAAGAAGTGTAATCGGGAGTTCACATCTTTTGAATGTCATAGAAAACGTCGTGGTACAGATTTAGCCAAATCGGACAAGTTTTGCGCTCCCTAGAGGCTCAAAAAGGAGGCCACCGTAGCACAGAGATTAGCATGTGCGCCTATGACTGCGAACGTCTGGGTTCGAAAGCTGGCGAGAATATCTAAAAAAAAATTTCAGCGGGGATTATTGTCTCCTAATGCAGACAACATTTGTGATGTACTTGGCATGTAAATACATCTCCCCAAAGAGGTGTCGAACTGTGGAACGCCGTTCGGACTCTGCTACAAGAACGAAGCCCTAATATTTGAGCCTAAACTTGAATCGTATACCACTCATTGATATGGGAGAATTTTGCCTCTGTTCCTCAATGTTCATGGCATTTGCAGAGGCTCAAGAAGTATAATCGGGAGATCGGTTTATATGGGAGCTATACTAATCAGGCGTCGATACGTACCATTTATAGTCCCAACCGACTAACACAAATAGAAAGTATTTGTCAACATTTCAGCCGTCTACCTTTACTCCTTCGAAAGTTAGCGTGCTTTTCATAGATGGACAGACACACAGGCGGACGGACATAGCTACAACGACTGAGAAGAGTGTGTATACTTTATGGGGTCGTAGACCAATATATCGATGTGTAACAAACGGAATGACGATATTAGTATACTGCCGTCCTATAGTGGTGGGTAGAAATCAACACAAGAAATTAACCAAATTTATTCCACATTGCTTAAGATTGCCCAAATATCTGCAAAATCATTTATTCCCAGCTTCTGGGTAAATACCTGGGTATTTTAATATATGGTTAGTTACCTATTGCCCATCCCAAGCAATGTTAAAATTAGGACACCTGTTCTAAGTACGATATATTCTAGGCTGTTATGTACAACAAAGTATCTGTTGGTTCTCACGCTTGACACTTAGCTGAAATTTGATGTCTTACACATCTTTAGACGGACAATTACATTTTGCACATTTAAATTCATTATGCAAGACTGACTTTGACATTCGAATGATGGATTAATAGAAGATAATTAAAACATATGGATTTTCAAATAATACACTAGACTACAAATTTTTCATACACCTATTTCTCATTTCTACCATTGTGGTACAGGATTTTACAAGTTTTTGCATTTGTTTGCAACGATAGGAAGAAGAAGAGCTAGACCCATTGATAAGTATACCGATCGCCTCAGAATCACTTTCTGATTCGATTTAGCCATGTCGTATTTGATGTCCAATCGTTACGATATTTTGCACATGTAACTACAATTTTCAACCGATCTGTGCAAAATTTAGCACGGCTTCCAGGGGCTCAAGAAGTCAAATCGGGAGATTGGTTTATATGGGAGCTATATCAGGTTATAGACCAATTTAGACCGTTCTTGGTGCAGTTGCTGGAAGTCATAACAGAACACCACGTGCAAAATTTCAAACAAATCGGACAAAAATTGTGGCTTCCAGGGGCTTAAGAAGTCAAATCGGAAGATCGGTTTATATGGGAGCTATATCTGAATCTGAACCGATAGCGGCCATTTGCAATCCCCAACGACCTACATCCATAATAAGTATCTATGGAAAATTTCAAGCGGCTAGCTCTATGCGTTCGACCGCTATCGTGATTTCGACAGACGGACGGACATGGCTATATGGTGGTGGGTATAAAAAGCGTAAAGACTGTTCCTACTCTTCTGCAAACTTTTTCTGGAAAAGTACCCGAACATACCAGATTTTAAGTTGCAAAATTCAAATCTTCCCACGAACATTCCATTGCAAAACATTCTTCATTGCCAAAACTGTTTTCCCATTCAAGTTTTTACTCAATGATAAGGGATTTTGTTTTTATATGGGATCTGGTTTTTATATGTTTTATATGAGAGTCCGAGAGCCTTGCCGAGGGGCGACACTTTTAAGAGGAGCTGTTTTACATGGCTGAAGATCCCACCAATGTCGCCAGGGTTAGTAAGAGCCTGGTGTACCCAGCTCAGGCGTTCGGTGTCATATCTATGTTACTTCTTTTATACAGCAAGTGTCCAGTCCCCTGAGGAAGAGTAGTTACACAGCTTTCTCACCTGCCCCTGGATGCGTACGGAAGCTCATCATGACAAGTTCTAACGAATCTTTTGAGGATGAACTCAGAAGACGAGGCTAACACAACAGTGGGGGAAGTTCTGAATCCCGACTATGTTACGGTTTCTACAGATAAATATCCACCATTGTAAGGACGCTTCGGCGGCACTAAAGGTCATTCTAATGGCAGGGGGATTTGACGTGGTTCTTATCCAGGAACCATTGGTGTGTGGAGGAATGATTCGTGGGCTAAGAATTCCGGGATTTAAACTTCTCAAGGGTACGAGGAATAGGAAGCACAGAGCCTGTATTTGATGAATCTGAGAAAATCTAGTCTTTTACAAAAAATACCAAAACGTCTTTTTTATGGAATAAAAAATGAAAGAGACTAAAAAAATGTGACAGTTATTCAAATACGAAAAAGTATAATAGCTTGTTAAAATAATTCAATGAAGATGTGATTAAAAATGTGTGAATGACAGTAGTTTAGATATCCAACATTCCCTCGCACTTAATTTGCTTTCCCTTTAAATCTTTTCCGAATTCTTTCCGATCTTCTGGGGGTAAACTGTTGTCGACGTTTTCCACAGGGGCGTGACATTTCGCTGTTTTGACAGTTTTGTTTTCCGCTAGTTCCTTGTCCGTTGGATTGCATATTTTGGGAAGCTTCCACAATTGTGGTTTGACCTGAAGCTTGATTAGCTGGTTCTAACCTCTCACAACTGCTTGCGATGTTGGTTTGTTCGATAACTGTTGAGTGTCGTTCACTTGTTTCTACGCTTGGATTCATATTAGAATAGTTATCTGGAATTAATATGTCAAAACATTAAAAGCGTATGGAGGAGCTATGTTGGCTCTAAAAGGGGTGGTTAATGTGGATATTAAGGTCGGCAACCAAACACGAAATTTACAACTTTACGTTGTTGATTTGGAAAATGTTGTGAACATATTTGGATTCGATTGGTTTAAAGAATTTGATTTTCAGATAAAAAGTCCATACAATAACCTAGTGATCGAAAACTGCTTGCAAGTTTCAAATGACTCTCTTACGGATTTAGAATGTAGATTGAAACAAGTCTTAAACAATTTCAATGAAGTTTTTTCTGAAGGAATTGGACACTGTCCAACGTTTAAAGCAGATATTACCCTTAAGTCCGATGCAGTTCCAAAATGTATGAAACCTTACAATATTCCATTTGCGTTACACGACAAAGTTCGACAGGAAATTGACCGTTTGGTCTCCAATGGCGTCATAGAGCCAATAAATTCGAGTGAATGGGCTTCGCCAATTGTGGTGGTTCCAAAACCAAATGGTTCCATAAGGGTTTGCGCCGATTTTAAAGTTACTTTAAATCCCCAAATAAAAACTGAAAGATATCCCATCCTCGTCGCCAAATGATGAATCTGAGAAAATCTAGTCTTTTACAAAAAATACCAAAACGTCTTTTTTATGGAATAAAAAATGAAAGAGACTAAAAAAATGTGACAGTTATTCAAATACGAAAAAGTATAATAGCTTGTTAAAATAATTCAATGAAGATGTGATTAAAAATGTGTGAATGACAGTAGTTTAGATATCCAACAGTATTCTTCCAAAGAATAGTCTAAATGTTTTTCTTCTTCCGTCTTCTTCCGTCTTCTTGAAATAAATACAAGCTGGTTCCTTGGCTTAGGAAGATATACTATGCTTGTATTAGCATATTCTATATGCTCGTGGGATGGAGGGACACAAAGCTCACTCTCATTCCGAAAGTAGCAAAACCTTACCACACGAAGGCGAAAGACTCTTGAGTGTTTGATAGAGACATGTCTTAGGGCAAAGATCCCTGGAGATCGCCTGTCTCGGCAGCAGCATACATATAGTAAAAGCATGCATATAGTGAAACAGCCCTTCACGACGTAGTCGGCTACATAGAGGGTTCTCTCGCTGTCAAAGAATATACAATCGTAGTATTCCTTGACATTGAAGGTGCTTTCAATAAACTAAAACCGACGTCAATCATAAAGGAGTTGAAGTTTCTAGGCATCAACTCTACCGTAAGAAACTATATTAATAACTTACTTACTAAAAGATGCATTATGGCAGGCTTGGAATCTGTGGATCTAAATTGATGGGTCAGCAGAGGTACACCTCAAGGAGGTGTACTGTCTCCTCTACTTTGGAATATAGCCATTAACAATATATTATTGTCTCTGGATGAAAAAGGTGTAAAATTGCTCGCGTATGCTGATGATGTGGCAATGTGGCGGTTAGGGGAAAGTTTCCAAGCACTCTAAGAGATATACTTCAGGAAGCTCTACGTGCAACAGCGAAGTAATGTACCGAAAGTGGCCTAGGTATAAATCCGTGCAGGACAGAAGTAGTTTTTTTCAGCAGGAGATACAAGTTGCCTACAGTGGTACCTGTCTCCTTGAGTGGAGAGAATGTTCCATTTACAGAAAGCGCAAAATAACTGGGTGTTTGGCTGGACAGTATATTGAACTTCAAATCTAACATTTTGGAAAGGGCAAGAAAGGCAACTCTTGCCTTATACACCTGTAAGAGAGCCATTGGGCTTAGAACGCGTGTCATGCATTGGGTATATACTGCAGTTGTTAGACCTATAATGCTATATAGTGTTGTGGTCTGGCGGACTGTGCTTCAAAAGTCCACCTACTGCTCAATACTTAACCGGATCTAAAGGATGGCGTGTTTGTGCGTCACAGCCCATCTGATGCACTGAATTTAATGCTTCATCTTATGCCTTTGGACATTGTGGCTAGACAAGTAGCAGCGACCACTGCCCTGAAGTTAAGGAAGCTTTCCCCCTTTGGTCGTGTGGCGGCTAAGGACACTGTGTTATCCTTGATACAATAGCCGATGTTCCAAGCAGTGTGGATTACACCCTACCTGAGCCGCTTTTTGACAAAAACTGTACTGTACCACTATTCAGGAAAGAGCCGATTGAAACTAAGATATCCTTGGTAACAGAAGTTACATAGACTTCTATGCGGATGGTTCCAAACTAAACGACAAGGTGGGCTTTGGATCTATTGTAGAACTTATAATATCGAAAGGGTTACCCGACCCAGCAGTGTGTATCAAATGGAGATCCTTGCAATTAAGGAAGTGGTGGAATGGCTAAGACATAATGTCATTACGACGATTGGCATAAATATCTTCTCAGACTGCCAGGCTGCCATTAAATCCCAGGAGAACGTATTTCTGAACACTATAGAATACCTTCTGTGTGTGTGTCCCGCACTGTCACAATGAACGAAAACGTCTAAGTGAGTCTAATGGCAGACTGCCACTTAAACCTAACCTAATCTAGTAAGATCCTAGAGTGCGCAGTTCAGGCGTTCGACGTCATATCCATGTTACCTCTTTTATATCCCTTATGATGTGTAGACACAATCGTTCGTTCGTTAGCCCTCTAATAAAATAGGCGCGATTTATATTAGGCCATTTTAATTGTAAAAATTCTCTGTTGAATTTACCTATTTAATTCTTCGAAGAGCTTCTCAAATCTCTCTTCGATAATTTTTCAAAGCAAAAATTTAATATTTTTTGTTGTTTTGTGTAAAATTATCAGTAGCTCTGCAAATAACGCATCATATGTCAAAGAAATTAAGCTGTCAATTAGACACCAACACCAAGGTGTCTAAGGCCAAAACAGAGAATAGTTAGACACAAATTAAAGTCTCAATCAGTATTTAGCAAAACACCATGCCGTTAAAACGTGCAGTGGAAAGCTTTGAAGCCATCATTCGCATCATACGACTGTGTTCGGCTGTATGTGGTGCCGATGTTGTTGATCCAGACTATCGTGTAAATCCTCTCACTGTCTTTGTTTTGGTGGCCATCAATTTGTACCTGGTCTGTACAGGATACACAATTTATGTGGATATATACATAGAGAGAGATTGGACCAAGGTATTACAGACTCTATGCTTGTTGGGCAGTGCAGTTCAGGTGGGTCTCATTCCCCAAAAAAAAAACATAACTAAAGCCTCATTGTTTATCTTCTACAGGGCTACTGTAAACTTTTAAATGCTATTTTGGGGAAAGAAAACTTAAGATTTCTGGTTCACGAACTTCATCAAATCTATGAGGAATACGATAAAAAAGATGCCGACTATCGTTGCTATTTGGGTAAAAGCATAGACGGTGTTTCTAAGAGCATTAAATTGATTCTGGCCATCTATGTCGCAAGTGTGATTGGCATTATTAGTGTGGTTCCCATTTATCGTCTGTTTTTCCATGAAAACATTTTTGTAATGCAATTTCTTTTACCCGGCATCGATCCAGAAACGGAATTTGGCTATATTGTCATGAATTGCATGCACTGCACTTGTATCATTTTGGGAGCCTTTGGAAATTTTGCTGCCGACACCTACTTTTTCACCTACGTCAGTCACATTCCATTGTTGACAAATATACTGAAGTGCAAGATTCGGGATTTAAATGAGGAATTGGAGGAGCCAGATATGAGAAATACTAACAAATATAGTATTCTATTCAAGGATATATTACGATGGCATCAAAAGTATATGAAGTGAGTTCGAAACTATTTATAAAAGTACACAACTTACTATGGGTTGGGTTGGTTGATTTAAAAAGCCCACTAACGAAAAGGCAGGTTTAGATGTGGTTTTATTCTGATTATTCTTTGGTCATTTTTGTTCCACCATATCTCTCAAAATTTTAACCTAATTCTATAATAATTACTCCCTCCATAGGATCACGAAGTCAAATCGCGAAATCGGTTTACATGGGAGCTTTATCAGGTTTTGGACTGATTAGCATCATGCTTGGTATAGATGTTGGAAGTCATAGTTGAAGTCATCATTTAAACTTTCACAAGTATCGTAATATGTAAGCTATATCAGATTATATTGTACCGAAATGAATCATATTTGACTTAGCTGTTGCAAGTCATAACCAAAGTCTTTTGTGTCATACAAAGAGGTTCAAGACGTCAAATTAAGAGTTTAGACAATAAGGGAGCTATATGTGAGAGCTGCAATATAAGTTTCTGGTCTAGGCAACACCAAGTGTTGCCAGGTGCAAACTGATATTGCCATTGGAAAATTTGACAGTTTCTAGCACGTGAGACCATCATTTGTGTTGTTTACAGTGATATAAAAAGGCTGATATGACAAAAAAAATGGAAAGCTATTTCTATATATATATATATAGCTATATAATTTTCGGCGGCGATTATCACGACAAGAGTGCGTTAATGATCTTCAATCTTTGTATGGCGATGAAGCACCATCCAAAAAGCATTGTGAAGAACTATTATAATGAATTAAAATTATGGCCGATGCGCAGTGGGGGAAAATCGAAAAAAGAAAAGATAGAGATCTCATGTGAGAAAGGTTAGAGATATCTCTTTAAAATGGTTAGAGCTAAGGTGTTAGCGAGATCGTGTGAAAATTTTTTTTTAATACTAAATTGTCTATATTGAACTACATGTAGCACACGAAACCATTGGAGACATTGTAAACCTCAAGGGGACTTGTTTTTAAGGATTTTTAAGCACTATCTAGGAAAGAAATCTTGAAAATTGGACCATAATTGAAGATTCGGCAGCCTGAACGAGGTGACCAACTTAAGGAGACTACCAAGAGGTGCCCTGACCACCTAGGGCCTGTACCTTTTCTCACACGGCATATTTTTACTAGTTTTCTTTTTTTTAATTTTCTCCCACTGTGCTACGGTCGCTCAAGTCGAATTTCGTGAAGGTAGTCCAAAAACAGCCGTTTAAACAGACAACATTAATTGATGATGAAAATAAGCTTTTTCATTAGACCGGAAACTTATATAGCAACCCTCGTAACGGTAGATGAATAAATTGCATTTGTGTAAGGTTTCGAGCGGATTGCGTTATTTGATGGAAAGTAAGCTTGCTAAATGTCAATCGTCTCGGTTTGAATCCTGGTGAGAACATAACAATTTGCAAGCAGTGAGTTTCCTTCATTTCGATTATTTTATTTTACTTTATGTTATTTTATTTTATGTTATTTTTTTTTTTATTTCATTTTATTTTATTTTATTTTATTTTATTTTATTTTATTTTATTTTATTTTATTTTATTTTATTTTATTTTATTTTATTTTATTTTATTTTATTTTATTTTATTTTATTTTATTTTATTTTATTTTATTTTATTTTATTTTATTTTATTTTATTTTATTTTATTTTATTTTATTTTATTTTATTTTATTTTATTTTATTTTATTTTATTTTATTTTATTTTATTTTATTTTATTTTATTTTATTTTATTTTATTTTATTTTATTTTATTTTATTTTATTTTATTTTATTTTATTTTATTTTATTTTATTTTATTTTATTTTATTTTATTTTATTTTATTTTATTTTATTTTATTTTATTTTATTTTATTTTATTTTATTTTATTTTATTTTATTTTATTTTATTTTATTGCGTTTTATTTTTATTGTATTTTTGTTTCATTCTGTAAAGGCAATTTGATCGTCGTGTCTTTTAACTTCCAGATTCATCAGCATTATCAAGGCCACCTACTTTTGGGTTGTTCTGGTTGAGATGGGTACCATAGCATTGAGCATTGCATCCACTTTATTTTGCCTGCTTCTGGGCAAATGGGTAGGAGGTCATGGTTATCTGATCTATTGTTTTGTCATGCTGTATTTATATTGTGGTCTGGGTACCTTAGTTGAAATTTCGGTGAGAGCTGATCGTATAATGATGAACATTTTTTTAACAAAGTTCTCTTTACCTTCACCTAGAATGATGGAGTTATTGACTCTTGCTACAATGACGTCATTTGGTATAAACTACCCGTTCCGGAAAAGAAAATGCTGCGCATGATGTTAATGATGGCACAAAATACTTCGGGGCTGACGGTGGGTGCAGTTATGCCTCTAACCATGAATACAGGCTTGCAGTTGACAAAGGCGATTTACACCTGGACCATGATGTTGATTAACTTTATCAATTGAATTTAAGCATAAATTAATTGAGTATTATCTTGCTTGTAGATGTAAGCATTTGAAGTAATGTATGAGCATTTTCAATAACTTAGAAAATTTTTGATTTATTAGAAGAATAAAGGTAGAGCACAGTTAGAACAAGTAAAAGCGTGCTAAGTTCGGCCGGGCCGAATCTTATATACCCTCCACCATGGATTGCATTTGTCGAGTTCTTTTCCCGGCATCTCTTCTTAGGCAAAAAAGGATATAAGAAAAGAGTTGATCTGCTATTAAAACGATATCAAGATATGGTCCGGTTCGGACCACAATTAAATTATATGTTGGAGACCTGTGTAAAATTTCAGCCAATTCGTATAAGAATTGCGCCCATTGGGGCTCACGAAGTAAAATAGAGAGAACGATTTATATGGGATCTGTATCGGGCTATAGAACGATTCAGACCATTATAAACACGTTTGTTTATGGTCATGAGAGGATCCGTCGTACAAAATTTCAGGCATATCGGATAATAATTGCGACCTCTAGGGGTCAAGAAGTCAAGATCCCAGATCGGTTTATATGGCAGCTATATCAGGTTATGAACCGATTTGAACCTTATTTGACACAGTTGTTGAAAGTAAAAATAAAATACGTCATGCAAAATTTCAGCCAAATCGGATAGGAATTGCGCACTCTAAAAGCTCAAGAAGTCAAATCCCCAGATCTGTTTATATGACAGCTATATCAGGTTATCGACCGATTTCAACCATACTTGGCACAGTTGTTGGATATCATAACGAAATACTTCGTGCAAAAATTCATTCAAATCGGATAAGAATTGTGCCCTCTAGAGGCTCAAGAAGTCAAGACCCAAGATCCGTTTATATGGCAGCTATATCAGGTTATGGACCGATTTAAACCATACTTGGCACAGTTGTTGGGTATCATAACAAAACACGTCGTGCGAAATTCCATTCCATTCGGATAAGAATTGCGCCCTCTAGAGGCTCAAGAAGTCAAGACCCAAAATCGGTTTATATGGCAGCTATATCAGGTTATGGGCCGATTTGAACCATACTTGGCACAGTTGTTGGATATCATAACAAAACACGTCGTGCAAAATTTCATTCCAATCGGATAAGAATTGCGCACTCTACAGGCTCAAGAAGTCAAGACCCAAGATCGGTTTATATGGCAGCTACATCAGGTTATGGACCGATTTGAACCATACTTGGCACAGTTGTTGGATATCATAACAAAACACGTCGTGCAAAATTTCATTCCAATCGGATAAGAATTGCGCACTCAAGAGGCTCAAGAAGTCAAGACCCAAGATCGGTTTATATGGCAGCTATATCAGGTTATGGACCAATTTAAACCATACTTGGCACAGTTGTTGGGTATCATAACAAAACACGTCGTGCGAAATTCCATTCCATTCGGATAAGAATTGCGCCCTCTAGAGGCTCAAGAAGTCAAGACCCAAGATCGGTTTATATGGCAGCTATATCAGGTTATGGACCGATTTGAACCATACTTGGCACAGTTGTTGGATATCATAACAAAACACGTCGTGCAAAATTTCATTCCTATCGGATAAGAATTGCGCACTCTAGAGGCTCAAGAAGTCAAGACCCAAGATCGGTTTATATGGCAGCTATATCAGGTTATGGACCGATTTGAACCATACTTGGCACAGTTGTTGGATATCATAACAAAACACGTCGTGCAAAAATTCATTCCAATCGGATAAGAATTGCGCACTCTAGAGGCTCAAGAAGTCAAGACCCAAGATCGGTTTATATGGCAGCTATATCAAAACATGGACCGATATGGCCCATTTACAATACCAACCGACCTACACTAATAAGAAATATTTGTGCAAAATTTCAAGCGGCTAGCTTTACTCCTTCGGAAGTTAGCGTGCTTTCGACAGACAGACGGACGGACGGACGGACCGACGGACATGGCTAGATCGACATAAAATTTCACGACGATCAAGAATATATATACTTTATGGGGTCTCAGACGAATATTTCGAGTAGTTACAAACAGAATGACGAAATTAGTATACCCCCCATCTTATGGTGGAGGGTATAAAAAGTGTGGAGGCGATGAAACATTGTTTATGTGATTTTATTTTAAGCATGAAAGAATGAGTTTCTTAAGATGATTGCAAAAATGTTCTAGAAAATCAATTTACTGTCTTTAATATCGCTGTCAATAATGTCTTACACCTGCGCATGTTCGTTTAGTGAATTCTTCCACTAAATGATTTCCATGATTAGGGTTCGACAACCAGCCCTTTTCGAATTTCGTGAAATTATGAAGAAAACTGATAATCTGGCGATGCAGATATATAGGAGCTATATCCAAATTTCAAAAGCTTTTGGGTATTCAAAGGTAAGGTAGTGTATTTTAACTTTAATTTTTAATTTTTTACCTTTACATTCTTATTTTATACGTTTCCTTTTCACTGTTCCCTTCAAAGTGTCATATAAATTCCCTGAAAATAATGCACATCCTGTGCTCACCTTGATTTATTCACCTTAACGCTACACACACCCATGTCCAAAAACAAGTAAGTTTTATACATAAATAAAGTAAGAACAATAAAATCATCAACAATACTCCCACGAAACAAACACCTGACGGAAATTCATGTTAAAATCGAAAACAGTAAGTGAAGTCCTTGTATACCGTTGACATGAAAGAGAGTAACATTTAAACGAGTCCCAGGATATTCCAATACAAAGGAAAAGAACTCAAAAGACAAAAACAAACAAACAACATTTTGCGTAAACAACGAAGACAACACACAGGGATACTATCGGTGTTATCCCTTTGCAAGGCAACAAGAAGACTTAGTATTTGCAGTATTTCACTACAGGAAAGAACAACAAATAAGAGAAAACTATACTCTAGGGAGTTGGCAGATGGCTTCACTGTACTTATTCTAATGGAATATAATTACCATTTTCAATATTAAGATTGTTGAACTTAGTACGGAAAAGAAAAAAAAAAACTGTTAAATATGAAATAAATTAAAAACTAATTAAATGAATTGAAAGGAAATAGGAAAGCGTATTTGGCCCTCTAGGGGCAAGCGATAAATCGATTTATATCGGAGCTTACTTTACTTACTTTAATTGGCAGACATGACAGAATATTTGTTCCACTAGCCGAACAGCGTTCCAAGTGCCTCGATCTTCTGCGCTCATTCTAAAAGTGAACTCTGACACCAAGAGTCGAGGTGTCTCCCAACACTTGATCTTTCCATCGGGCTTTTGGTCTTCCCGGTTTGCGTGTACCACCGTGTTGCCTTCAAAAGACTTCTTTGCTGGAGATTCGTCATCCATTCTTACAACATGGCCTAGCCAAAGCAGACGTTGTATTTTGATGCGTGTAACTATGCTATCGTCGTCATACAGCTCGTGGTTTATACGTCGCCTATATTCTCCATTAACGCAAACTGGTCCATATATTTTACGAAGAATCTTTCTCTCAAATACTCCAAGCACTGCCTCATCTGCTTTCACAAGTACCCATGCTTCAGAACCATATAACAGCACAGTTAGTATCAGTGTCTTATGTAGTAAGATCTTCGTCTGTGAGAGTTGGCCTTGTTGCTAAACTGCTTACTTAGTCCAAAGTAACATCTGTTTGCCAGTATTATTCTTTGCTTTATCTCAAAACTGGTGTCATTCGTTTCGGTTACGGCGGTGCCAAGGTAGATAAAGTTACTGACTGTCTCAAAATTATGGTTCCCAACTTTCTCCATTTTCTTTATCTGCTCGGTTGTATAAGGCATTTTGGGTGTTGAAACCATCCATTTCGTCTTATCTCCATTTCCTGCCAGACCCATTTTCACTGACTCTCTTTCGATTCTTTCAAAGGCTGCAGTTACTACTTTTGGTGACCGACCTATGATTTCGACGTCGTCTGCATAGGCGAGTAGCATGTGTTCTCTTGTGATGTCACATCTATTCACATCTGCATCTTGTATAATCTTCTCCAGCAGGATATTGGAGAGATCACACGAGAGGGTGTCTCCTTGTCTGAAACCTCGTTTGGTATTAAATGGTTCGGAGAGATTTTTTCCTATTCTTACTGGGGAACGTGTATCAGCAAGTATCATCTAGCAGAGTTTTATTAATTTTGCAGAAATACCAAACTCAGACATGGATTGAAATACCTTTGAGCGTAAAGGAGTATCGAAGGCGGATTTGTAATCAACAAAGAGATGGTAGATGTTGATTTGTTCTTCTCGGGTCTTTTCCAGGATTTGGCGCAGTGTGAATATATGTACCAGGGAGGATTTACCTGATCTAACGCCGCTTGATAGGGCCCAATTGTCTCATTGACTTTAGGTTTTAATCTTTCACACAGTACGCGTATCGAGAGTATCTTGTATGCGATGGAGAGGAGACTTATTCCTCTGTAGTTGGCACATTCCGTCTTGTCTCCTTTCTTGTGTACGGGACATAGTATGCTGAGATTCCAATCATCGGGTATGCGTTTTTCTAGCCAGATTGAGCAGATAAGCTGATGTATACGCCTTATCAGCCTTCTCCTCCTCAGTGTTGCCTCCGGTCTTAAATAGTTCAGAGGGTAACCCGTCGGCTCTTGCTGCCATGTTGTTCTTTAGTCGGGTCACTGCTATTTGGACTGCTCTATACCATCATCAGGGATTGGTTCTGCGGTATCCTCTTCGCCGCCAACGTCGGACACTAGCAGTTGGGTAAAATGTTCTTTCCATATACTCAACATGTTATCTGTGTCAGTTACTAGATTTCCTTCTTTGTCTCTGCAGGAGGATGTGCCTGCACCAAAGCCATCGGTTTTATGTTTAATTCTTTGGTAGAATTTCCGGACTTCATTCTGACTCCTGTACATATCAATTCGCTCACACTCACGTCTTTCCATTTCCATATTCTTTCTGCGGAATAGACGTTTCTCCTCTCTCCTTTTCTCCCGATACCTCTTCTTCATCTGGCGCTTTGCTACTGATTGCTGGGTTGCTCCATATGCCGCATTCTTGGCTTCAGTAGCATCTCGACACTTTTGGTCGTATCATGCGTTTCTTGGAGGAGGCTTCTGGCACCCAAGTACGGATTTCGCGGCATTTTCCATGGAGGGGGCAATAGTTTGTCACTGCGCCATTATATCGTTGGAACAAGAAGTGCTTTCATCAAGCAGTTGGGTCAGTCGAGTGGAGTATGCCGCTGCCATTTGTTGTGTTTGCAGCTTTTCAATGTCCAGCATTGTCCGTGCATTGTCAGTTCGTACTTTCCTTGCCATGTTCAAACGGGTGCGAACCTTTGCTGCAACAAGGTAATAATCCGAATCTATATTCGCTCCACGGATCGATTGTACATCTAACATGCTGGATGAATGCCTTCCATCTATCACAACGTGATCAATTTGGTTCCTCGTGTTTTGATCGGGTAACAGCCATGTGGCTTTGTGAATATTTTTATGTTGAAATCTGGTGCTACCAACTACCATGTTTTTTGTCGCGGCGAAATCTATCAGCCTCAACCCATTACTGGACGTTATCTCGTGGAGGCTAAACTTTCCGACTGCTGGACCAAAAATGTCTTCTATCCCTATCTTCGTATTAAAATCTCCCAGAACGATGTTAATATATCGGAGCTATATCAGGTTTTAAACCGATTTTAGCCATACTTGGCACGTATGTTGGAGGTCATAGAAATTATTATGCCAAATCGGATAAGAATTCCGGCCTTTAAATCGCAATTCGGAGATCGGTTTATGTGGGGGTTTTGGACCGATCCGGATCATATTTATCGGGAGATCGGTTTATGTGGGGCTATATCAGGTTTTGGACCGATCCGGACCATATTTAATACATCGTCTGAATGTCATAAAAACGTCACACAAAGAGAGAAACTAGTGAAAACCAGTAAGGAAGGGCAAAAGTTGGCCGGTGCCGTCTGTATAATACCCCACAAATACAAAAAATAATTTTGCCCATGAACATTCCACTAAGGAACAGGGGCAAACTTCTCACATATTAATGAGTGCAGTCCAATTCAAGTTCAAGCTCAATGATAAGAGGCCTTCTTTTTATAGCCGAGTCCGAACGGCGTGCCGCCGTGCGACACCTCTTTGGAGAGAAGTTTTTACATGGCATAGTACCTCACAAATGTTGCCAGCATTAGGAGGGGGAAAACCACCGCTGAAGATTTTTTTTTTTTTTGATGGTTGCAAATTACCCAAAATCTGACGAACATATATATGGGAGCTATATTTTAATCTGAACCGATTTCGAGCAAACTTCAATGATATTATGGTAGTCGCCGTGGAAAGCGTTGTGCAACATTTTGGTAAGATTGGTCAATAAATGCGAAATGATGTGAAAACCGGACGATATACATATATCAGAGCTACATCTAAATCTGGGCCGATTTCTAAAAAATTCACCCGTTTGAGAGAGATTCGGTTAACAAATTTGCACTTAATTGCAATATTTCTCAAAATCGGACGAACATATATATAGGAGCTGTATCTAAATCTGAACCGATTTGGAGCAAACTTCTTAGATATTGTGGAAGTCGTCGACGAAAGCGTTGGGCAAAATTTTGGCAAGATTGGTCAATAAATGCGCCTGGTGTGTGAATCCTTCCAATAAAATTCGTGAGAATCGGTTAACAAGTTACCATTTTATTGCATTATTACTGCAAATCGGACGAACATATATATGGGCCCAATATCCAAATCTGAACCGATATTTTCCAATTTCATTAGGCTTCGTCCCGAGGCCGGTAAACATTGCCTGAACTCAATTTTAAGACGATCGGATAAAAACTGCGACCTGTAAATTGTACACAAATTAACATGGACAGACGGACAGACAGACAGATGGATATAGCTATATCGAATCAGAAAGTGATTCTAAGTCGATCGGTATACTGTATATGGGTCTATCTCTCTTCGTAACAAACAAATACACTAAGTTATAATACCCTGTATCACAGTAGCGGTGTAGGGTATAAAGAATGATGTTGAAGAGGAGATTAAGATAATGTTAGGTTAGGTTAGGATAGATTAGGTTAGGTTAGGATGAAAAGAAGTTGCGGATATTCATCCGGCCCATGCCATGATTTTTTCATCCTCAGGGTAGGCGTCAATCTCCTTCTTACACTACAAGACTGTTCGTGACCTTACCCTCCTGGTTGTTATTGCCCTTATGGCAATTTTACTGTCCGTAAAGATGTTCACACTCGACGTCTTCGCGTTAGCACCACACAACCTCACACATTCTGTGATCGCACTGATCTCCGCTTGCAGGACCGTATAATGATTAGGCAGTTTAAAACAGATATCAGCCCTTGGGTTCTCAATGTAGACCCCCAAGGCCACTCTGTACTCTAGCTTTGATCCATCCTCGTAACATAATCTTCCAGATGGCAATACTAGGATACCGTCAGTTCAAGACTGTGCCGTTGGCAGCAGACCCCAAGTTTCGTCTCAGGATCCCAAACCTTTTCCTTTCTTTCCAGGTTTCTTATCGTCGCCTCGATTATACCGCTATGGTATGAGATTATTTTAAAGAATTCTAGCCAGCTGAACTAGGAAGTTGTTTATTTTAAAGCTTCATAATTATGAAAAAACAAAACAATTCTGCTTAAAACGGAAATAAGAAAACGACAATAAAGTGAGATCTTAATCGATATTATCTCTAAGGGCATGCATCTACTCTTTATCTCCACTATAGGGCTTTCCAGTTGATTTGTAGACTCCATTCAACCATCCCTGTGTCCGTCCGTCCGTCTGTTTATCAAATGCGTACCATAAATATTCGCAGAAGTGAAGTATCATACAATTTAAGACCCACATCCAATGAAAGTAAATTGTCTCTGTTGTTTGTCCCTGCTCTTACCGCCATGGCAAAAGGCATCATTTGGACCAAAGTATTGTCTTATTCGAAATTGCCCATAAATTAACGCTGACAAAGATTTTCCAATAGGCTGTGAAGCAACAAATCAAGCCAAATGAATTCGAGAGTATTCTGAAGCGACAGAGAGAGAGGGAGAGAGAGAGCGTCAAGGGGGCACATTTTGGCAACACCAATTTCCTTATTGGCTGATATGCTGTAATACCCCAGGAAGTGCACATCCTGCTTTGGCATGGGTTTATTGTTATTGTTGTCGCTGTCGTTGTCGTTGTTAATGCCAACAAACTGTTTGCTTGATTTTGTTGTTTCCGCTTCCTTTGAGAAGAAGAACACAACCACCGTATCACATTTATTATTCATCACACGGCTACCCAAATCCTGAGGTCATTTATCTTACTTGTGCCAAGGTGGTTTTTTGGGGGGGGGGGGGGGGGGCGAGGCTAGGTGACTAAGGCTTCTATGGTCATGCATACTACAAGGATACTCAAAGGAAAAACGTTATCAACCCAAATAGAGAGATATTCATGTGCCGCGGCAATAGTTTTTGACAGAACACGTTTTCAATGTGAAGACGATACATAATGTTGGCCATTCGTGATGCTTTATTAAAAGACGATTTATTTATTAATTGTTAAACTCATCCATCATGGAGCTGTTGGAAAATGATGCAAGCAAAATTCATAATTAATAGATAAGCTGAGCTACTACAGTTTCCCAAATATTCTCTTTTTTAGTTTGTAAGGAAATCTAAGCAAAACCGAAAATAACAGCTGCTTATGTTTCCAGAGATTGATGATTGTATTTAAATCAACAGAAATCCTGAAAGTACTCTAAGAGGCTCCCACAATTGCTACATTAAAAGAAAATTAATGGTATTTCATAAATGAATAGATGATAATCGACCATTTATCATTTTTTATACCTCACCACCCTAAGGTGAAGGCATACTAATCTCTTTCTCTCGTTTGTAACAAATCAAAATATCGATTTACAATGTATAAGCTCGACCTTCTTAACGTTGTATGATTATCCAGTCATGTTCGTCTGTCCGTCCGTCCGTCTGTCAAAATCACGATAGCGGTCGAATGCGTAAAGCTAGGCGCTTGAAATTTTGTACAGATACTTACAATCGATGAAGGTCGTTGGGGATTGCAAATGGGACATATCGGTTTAGATTAAGATATAGCTCCCATATAGACCAATCTCCCGAATTGATTCTTGAGCCCTGGAAAGCCACAATTTTTGGCTGAAATTTTACATGAAGTGTTCAGTTATTACTTCCAAGAGCTGTACCAAGTTCGAATCGGTCTTTAACCTGATATATTGGGTTGCCCAAAAAGTAATTGCGGATTTTTTAAAAGAAATTAAATGCATTTTTAATAAAACTTAGAAAGAATTTTAATCAAATATACTTTTTTACACTTTTTTTCTAAAGCAAGCTAAAAGTAACAGCGGATAACTGACAGAAGAAAGAATTTAATTACAGAGTTACAAGCTGTGAAAAAATTTGTCAACGCCGACTATATGATAAATCCGCAATTACTTTTTGGGCAACCCAATAGCTCCCATATAAACCGGTCTCCCGATTTGACTTTTTGAGTCCTTACAAGCCGCAATTTTTGTCCGATTTGGCTGAAAATGAGCATGTAGTATTTTGTTGTGACTTCCAACAACTGTGCCAAGTACGGTCCGACTCAGTCTATAACCTGATATAGCTCCCATACAAACTGATCTCCCGATTTAACTTCTTGAGCCCCCGCAAATGAAATTCCGCATGCAATTTTCTGTTATGACTTTCAACAACTATGCCTAGTATGGCTCGAATCAGTCTATAACCTGATAAAGCTCCCATATAAACCGATCTCCTGATTTGACTTCTTGAGTCCTTACAAAGCCTCCTCCGAAAGCCTCCTCCACCGAAAGCCTCCTCCACCGAAAGCTTCCTCCAAGAAACCCATGGTACGACCAAGAGTGTCGATATGCTACTGAAGCCAAGAATGCGGCATATAGAACAACCCTGCAATCAGTAGCAACGCGCCAGATGAAGGAGAGGTATCGGGAGAAAAGGAGAGAGGAGAAACGTCTTTTCCGCAGAAAGAAAAAGGCAATGGAAAGACGTGAGTGTGAGCGAATTGAGATGTACAGGAGTCAGAATGAAGTTCGGAAATTCTACCAAAGAACTAAACATCAAACCGATGGCTTTGGTGCAGGCACATCCTCCTGCAGAGACGAAGAAGGAAATCTGGTAACTGACACAGATAACATGCTGAGAACATGGAAAGAACATTTTACCCAACTGCTAGTGTACGACTTTGGCTGCGAAGAGGATACCGCAGAACCAATCCCTAATGATGGTATAGAATGTTTACCTCCTAGTCAGAAGGAGGTCCAGGTAGCAGTGACCAGACTAAAGAACAACAAGGCAGCAGGAGCCGACGGGTTACCCGCTGAACTACTAAAGACCGGAGGCGACACGCTGATAAGACGTATGCATCAACTTATCTGCGCAATCTGGTTAGAAGAACGCATAGCCGATGATTGGAACCTCAGCATACAATGTCCCGTACACAAGAAAGGAGACAAAACGGAATGTGCCAACTACAGAGGAATAAGTCTGCTTCCCATCGCATACAAGATACTCTCGATACGCGTACTGTGTGAAAGATTGAAACCTAAAGTCAATGGGAGAGTTGGACCCTATCAATGCGGCTTTAGACATGAATAATCCACCCTGGACCAGATATTCACACTGTGCCAAATCCTGGAAAAGACCCGAGAAGGACAAATCAACACCTACCATCTCTTTGTTGACTACAAAGCCGCTTTCGATACTCCTTTATGTTCAAAGGTATTTCAAGCCATGGCTGAGTTTGGTATCTCTGCAAAATTAATAAGACTCTGCAGAATTACACTTGCTGATACCAGTTCTTTAGTAAGAATAGGAAAGAAACCATTCAATACCAAACGAGGTTTCAGACAAGGAGACAGCCTATCGTGTGATCTCTTTAATATCCTGCTGGAGAAGATTATACGACATGCAGATGTGAATAGATATGGCACACTAATCACAAGAGAACAAATGCTACTCGCCTATGCTGACGATATCGACATCATAGATCGGTCACTGGAAGTAGTAACTGCTGCCTTTGAAAGAATCGAAAGAGTGTCAGTGAAAATGGGTCTGGCAGTAAATGGAGATAAAACGAAGTGGATGGTTTCAACTTCCAAAATGCCTTGTACAACCGAGCAGATAAAGAAAATTGAAAAAGTTGGGAACCACAACTTTGAGACAGTCAGTAACTTTATCTACCTCGGCACCGCCGTAACCGAAATGAATGACACCAGTTTTGAGAGAAAGCAAAGAATAATATTGGCAAACAGATGCTACTTTGGACTTAGTAAACAAGGCCACCTCTCGACAGATGAAGATTACACTATACAAGACACTGATACTACCCGTGTTGTTATATGGTTCTGAAGCATGGGTACTTGAGAAAGCAGATGAGGCAGTGCTTAGAGTATTAGAGAGAAATATTCTTCGTAAGATATATGGACCAGTTTGCGTTAATGGAGAATATGGGCGACCTATGAGCTGTATGATGACGATAGCATAGTTACACGCATCAAAATACAACGGCTGCGTTGGCTAGGTCATGTTGTCAGAATGGTTAAAGAAGGTCCAGCAAAGAAGTCTTTTGAAGGCAAACAGGGTGGTACACACAAACCGGGAAGACCAAAAGCCCGATGGAAAGATCAAGTGGTGGGAGACACCTCGAAACTTGGTGTCAGAGATTTTAGAATGAGTGAAGGAGATCGAGGCGCTTGGAACGCTATTCTACGTTTGGCTAGTGGAACAAATGTTCTGTCATAGCCAATTAAAGTAGGTAAGTATGTAAGTAAGTAGCCGAGCAACCTTAGCGGCACAGATCCAAACTTAGGCTTCACTGGGTTACATATTCAGTATCGCTTCAAAGCTGCATGCGGTTGTTCTTAACGCTTCCTTCATTGCGACTCAGGCCAATATTTGCTCCTTTTCAAACTAACAGACATAAGGTTATTCTATCTAAAGTCCGCCACCACATCAGTACTCCAGATATCAACCCCCATAATGGCCGTGTAAATCCAGTACATCATCTTTGGGTTAACACTCCACTTCCTACTGTATATTCTCGTGCAGGAGTATAAAGAGCAATTTGGCTACTTTGTTTTGAATTCTTTTCGCAGAACAGATTCGAATACAGCACTAGATCTTCATATAGTGACAACTGCAGTGTGGTGCCGTCCAAAGACAGAGTCTAAAATCTGGTCCTATATATATTTGGGTGAAGATCGCTAGCTTCGGCTTGCTTGGATCAGTCGTCAACCCATTTTTCGTGGCTCATTTGACAGTCTCTTCAGTGCCATTTTCATGATCTCATTGATCATCGATATAAACTTGCAATGAAATAGTACACACAAAGTAATTAGTCTGCTGATATCAGCAACAATGTCTGCTGATATTAAATTTTAATCTATGAGGGATTACTCCTACCGAAGCTAGTTGTAGAATTTCCATTCGATTGCGAAGACTGCATTGATTTCGAAGACCCATGGCACAGCAACTTTTGTGCATGCCATCACCACACACATTTTCCGGAGCTTCAATCAGCCCAGGCCATGTGATAGGACAGTCCTCGAGGGAATGGACCTATCGATGATATTCGACATTTTGAGGACATCGCCAACACGTCCCTTCTGCCAGGCCTGATACGCTGAATTGCGAGATATATGTGTGATCACAAGTCATTTGTGGAACTTAGGGATAAGAAGTCGATACAACGTTGAGTGAAACAGGGAGTTTCTCCGGCACTGTGCAGACTCTACGTATCTTGCATTCCACCTTCTCCAGCATCATGTGCGGATGGTAATGGCATCAGGCCCGCTTCTGAGTTGTTAAAGCTGGGACCATCCAAATCATCATCTTGTGGATAGGTATCCACCGCCCATAAGCGTTCAGTGCTGCAAGACAAAACCTCTAGATCAAGCGGCATACCAAGCGGGTCTGGATAACATTAATGAAGACATTGTAGCAGATGCGGTGAATAGCTACCGGGAGAATATTGTCCTTAAAGAACGACCGCCACTCATCGCATCTGAGGAAATTGATCTGCCCCGGCAAACCAGAGTAGTTCTGGCTCAATTGCGTTCCGGCAAATGCAGCCGTTTCAATTCCTAGAGAGCAAGGATTGATGCCGACGTGAAAGAGGTATGTTCCGATTGTGACCAGGGACCACACGACACACGTCCTATGTTTAACTGCCCAGCCAAACACAACCGACTCAGACCCAGATGGAGCATTCCACTATACGCAACCAGTGGATGCGCCCGGTAGCTCGCAGCTAAGCTTCCCGTGACACCAATGAACACCACACACACCACACCACACGGTCCTCAATGTTCCAGCTTGTGTGGTGCTCACAGCTATCCCGTGCCGGGATAGCAAGTAATCGGCTTGTAGTGCGCTCTAAAAACTAAATAGTAACCTCTAAAAAGAAATCTTTAAGTTAGGAATTCCGTGCTACTACTACCAACGTCTCATCATAAGTGAGCTCATAGTCCTATGTGTCACGTAATGATACCAAAAACTGTACTGACCTCTCACGATCTGGACCACCCCAGAGAATTTTCACCATCCTACCGACTGTTGCGCTGTTCCACAGTTGTCTCCCACTCCCTTAAATCGGACTGCGTCGACGCGAAAGGCTTCGAGTTAACCAACGGCTTCAGGTTAAAGTTTATTGACTGCAGTTCTCTGGCCTTCACTGCCTAATCGTCTGCCCTATCATTCCCCCTTACTCCGTTAGGGCCCGGCACCCAAACGATGCGGGCTTTGCCATCCTAAGAGAAGGCGATAATCTCATTCTTACACTGCAACACTATTCGTAATCTTACAGTCCTGGTTTTTATTGCCCTTCTGGCCATTTTACTCTCCGTAAAGATGTCCACACTCGACGTTCTCGACGTACCATCCCACCTCACGAATTCCGTGATCGTCCGGATCTCTACCTGCAGGACCGTATTATGGTCAAACATTTTAAAACAGATCTCAGTCCATGGGTTCTCAATGTGACTTCCAGGCCCACTTCGTCCTCTAGCTCAGATCCATCCCTGCAACATCATCTTCCAGACGGCAATACTAGAATTCCGCCAGTCCAAAACTGTGTCGCTGACAGCCTCGCCCTCCTGATATAGCTGCCATATAAACCATCTTGGACTTTGATTTCTAGAGGGCACAATTCTTATCCGATTTGGGTGGTTTTGGTATGACTTCCAACAACTGTGCCAGGTATGGTCTAAATCAGTCCATAACCTGATATAGCCGCCATATAAACCGACCTCCCGAATAGACTTCTTGAGCTTCCAGAGGGCTCAATTCTTATCTAATTTGGTTGAAATTTGACATATCTCCTTTTGGTATGACTTTCAATAACTGTGTGAAGTATGGTCTAAATAAGTTGACAACCTGATATAGCTGCCATATAAACCGATCTTGACTTTCTGAGCTTCTGGAGGGCGCAATTATTACTCGAAATTTTGGAGGTGGATTTTTCTTTTACTTCTAACAGCCATGACAAGTACAGTCCATGTCGCTCAATAACTGGATATAGTTCATATATATTTGAAAAAGTTATTCAAAGCACTTGAAAAATGCGATCCATGATGGAGGGTATATTGGATTCAGCCCGGCCGAACTTGCACGCTTTCATGTACTTTATACTTAAAATTCATTCATGGTGTTTAGTATACAGAGTATGATAGTGACAACAATTAACTTATTAACGCTAAAAGAGGATTTGATCAATAGCAAATGCGATTTCTTCTGAAGTGATTTAGTTTTATTGACTCAATCAATCCTTTCCTAGTAGCTTTAAATCAGTGTTGGATACATGTGATAGTGTGCGAATTATTTTCCAACCCCTCGATTTATGTTCTTGATTGCGTACACAAAAATGTGCAACAATGTGTGCGTGTGTGTGTTTGCTCGCCACTGCTTTAAATGTATATAAACCAGAGCTGATTGACAACAGACACATTCGGTCAGTTTTCCTTTGCTGAATAAAAAATACTCCCAATATTCCATATAAAATTTATTCCTTGACATAAAAAGCCCAAATAAACTCCGAATTTATGACCAACGATAAAAAATAAGCCCTTTTTAAAATCATATTTTTATAACAGTCCAGTTATTTCTTTCATAACTTAGTTTGCTCTGTGGCCTTAGTCCCCTGTTCATTTCAATAAAATATTTGACCTTTTTTATTTTTGGCAATTTTTCTCTTTTACGCCCTACCTTTTGACCTTTGGATGATAGATGTGTTACTTTGTTAACACCAACATGTTTCCCTAATACAATTCCAAATCCCAAAAGGTCACATGTAGTAACTTAATACATACTTGAGTATGTATATGGGTCTTATGCATGTATGTAGATGCGCTAATTACAAAGTAGCCTAAATCGACTTTATTCGAAAAATGTAAAGAAATGTAAATATTTTGTTATTAAGCATTTATTTAAGATGAGGCCACTGTGGAGCAGAGGTTAGAATGTTTGCCTATGACGCCAAACGCCTGGGTTCAAATCCCGGCATCAACAGAATTTTCAGCGGTGTTTATCCCCTTACTTATACTGATTATATTTGTTAGGCATCCTGCGATGCTGTATTCTCTACCAAGTGGTGTTGCAATGCGGCACGCCGTTCGGACTTAGCATAAAAAACGAGGCCCCTTATCATTGAGCCTTAACTTTAATCGGCAAAATTTTGTCCATGAACATTCCACCAAGGAACCGGGGCAAACTTCACACCTATTGATGAGTGCAGTCCGATTCAAGTTTAAGCTCAATGATAAGGGGCCTCCTTTTTATAGCCGAGTCCAAACGGCGTGCCGCAGTGCGACACCTCTTTGGAGAGAAGTTTTACATGGCATAGTACCACACAAATGTTGCCAGCACTAGGAGTGGAAAACCACCGCAGAAAATTTTTTCTGATGGTCTCGCCAGGATTCGAACCCAGGCGTTGAGCGTCATAGGCGGGCATGCTAACATCTACGCTACGGCGACCTGGTTTTTTCACTTTATTATGACGGATTGAAAACACGATACAGTCTTTAAAAATAAAGATATTGAGCTAAAACTTTACACAGATTCTTTTTTTGTCCATAAGCAGGTTAAGTTCGAAGATGGGCTATATCGGACTATATCTTGATATAGTCCCCATATAGACCGATCCGCCGATTTAAGGTCTTAGGACCATAATGGTCACATTTATTATCCGATTTTTGGTGAAATTTGGGACAGTGAGTTGTGCTAGGCTCGTCATAATCCTCCTTCAATTTGGCCGAGATAGGTTCAGATTTAGATATAGCTGTCATATAGACCGATCCGCCGATTTAGGGTCTTGGGCCCATATTAGGCGCATTTATTGTCCGATTTTGCCAAATTTTGGAACAGTGAGTTGTGTTAATCTCCTTGACATCTTTCTGCAATTTGGCTCAGATAGATCCAGATTTTGATATAGCTGCCATATAGACCGATCCGCCGATTTACGGTCTTGGGTCCATAAAAGGCGCATTTATTGTCCGATTTAGCTAAACTTGGGACAGTAAGTTGTGTTAGGGCCTTCGATATCCTTCTTCAATTTGGCTCAGATCGGTCCAGATTTGGATATAGCTGCTATATTGACCGATCTCTCGATTTAAGGTCTTGGGCCCATAAAAGGCGCATTTATTGCCAGATTTCGCCAAAATTTGGGAAAGTGAGTTTTGTTAGGCCACTTAACATCTTTCTGCAATTTGGTCAAGATCTGTCCAGATTTGGATATAGTTGCCATATAGACCGATCTCACGATTTAAGGTTTTGGGGCCATGAAAGGCGCATTTATTGTCCGATTTCTCCGAAATTTGGGACAGTGAGTTGTGTTAGGGCCTTCGACATCCTTCTTCAACTTATCCCAGATCGGTCCAGACTTAAATATGGTTGCCCAAAAAGTAATTGCGGATTTTTCATATAGTCGGCGCTGACAAATTTTTTCAACGGCTTGTGACTCTTTAATTGCATTCTTTCTTCTGTCAGTTATCAGCTGTTACTTTTAGCTTGCTTTAGAAAAAAAGTGCGCGAAATTTTGTTTACATTTGTTTGTTTGGCGTCAATTTTAATATGGAGCCCACAAAGGAGCATTTTCGTCATATTTTACTTTATTATTTCCGTAAAGGAAAAAACGCGGAGCAGGTTGCTAAAAAGTTACGAGATGTGTATGGTGATAAAGCCTTAAAAGGAAGACAGTGTCAAAATTGGTTTCGCAAATTCCGTTCTGGAGATTTTTCACTTAAAGATGAGCCACGTTCAGGTCGGCCTAATGAAGTTGATGATGACCAAATCAAAGCATTAATCGAACTGGATCGTCATGTAACTGAGCGTGAGATAGGAGAGAAGTTAAATATACCAAAATCAACCGTTCTTTATAACATAAAAAGTCTTGGACTGGTGAAAAAGATTGATATTTGGGTACCACATGTATTGAAAGAAATTCATTTAACAAACCGAATCAATGCTTGTGATATGCACCTCAAACGCAATGAATTCGATCCGTTTTTAAAACGAATCATAACTGGAGATGAAAAATGGATTGTTTACAACAACGTTAGTCGAAAACGATCATGGTCCAAGCATGGTGAACCAGCTCAAACCACTTCAAAGGCTGATATCCACCAAAAGAAGGTTATGCTGTCTGTTTGGTGGGATTGGAAGGATGTGGTATATTTTGAGCTGCTTCCAAGGAACCAAACGATTAATTCGGATGTTTACTGTGTCAACAATTGGACAAATTGAATACAGTCATCAAGGAGAAGCGACCAGAATTGGTCAATCGTTAAGGTGTCATATTCCACCAGGACAACGCTAGACCGCTCACATCTTTGGTCACTCGCCAAAAACTGAGTGAGCTTGGCTGGGAACTTTTGATGCATCCACCATATAGCCCTGACCTTGCACCATCAGACTACCATTTATTTCGATCTTTGCAGAACTCCTTAAATGGTAAAACTATCGGCAATTATGAGGCTATAAAATCGCACTTGGTTCAGTTTTTTGCAGATAAAGGCCAGAAGTTCTATGAGCGTGGAATACTAAATTTGCCAGGAAGATGGCAAAAGGTTATCGAACAAAATGGCAATTATATATTTGATACTTTCTTTTAAAAAATCCGCAATTACTTTTTGGGCAACCAATATAGCTGCCATATAGACCGATATCTCGAGTTAAGGCCTTCGACCCATAAAAGGCCCATTTATTGTGCGATTTCGAAATTTGGGACAGTGATTTGTTTTAGGCTTTTTGATTCGGTCTATATTTGTATATAGACCAACATGGAGGCATAAATTAAGCTTTTTTGCCGGATTATGACGAAAGGTGGTTTACATATACACCCGATGTGGTGGGTATCCAAAGTTCGGCCCGACCAAACTTAACGCCTTTTTAATTGTTTATGGTAATTTTAACTATTTTATACCTTCCAAAATAGGATGGGGGTATACTAATTTCGTCATTCTACAATATTTATAAATCCTCGAAATATTCGTCTCAGACCCCATGAAGTATATACATTCTTGATCGTCATGACATTTAAGTCAATTTAGCCATGTCCGTCCGTCTGTCCGTCCATCCTCCGTCTGTCGAAAGCACGCTAATTTTCGAAGGAGTAAAGCTAGGCACTTGAAATTTTGCACAAATACTTCTTATAGGTGTAGGTCAGATGCGATTGTAAATGGGCCATATCGGTCCATGTTTTCATATAGCTGCCATATAAACCGATCTTGGATCTTGACGTAATAGGCCTCTAGAGGGCGCAATTCTTCTCTAATTTGGCTGAAATTTGGCATAGGGTGTTCTGCTGTCATTTCCAACCACTGTGCTAAGTATGGTTCGAATTGATCTATTACCTGATATGGCTGCCATATAAACCAGTCTGGGATCTTGACTTCTTAGGACTCTAGAGGGCGCAATTTTTATCCCAATTGGCTGAAATTTCGCATGAGTGTTTGTGTGATTTGTTATGATTTCCAACATGTACTATGCACTAGGTATGGTTTAAACCGTTCCATAACCTGATACAGCTGTCATACAAATCGATCTGGGATCTTGACTTTTTGAACCTATAGAAGCCGCAAATCCTAACCCTCTTGGCTGAAATTTTGCACGACATGTTTCGTCATGACTACCAACATGTATGCTAGATGTGGTTCAAATCGGTCCATAACCCGATAAAGCTGCCATATAAACCGATGTTGAATCTTGACTTCTTGAGCCACTAGAGGGCGCAATTCTTATCCGTTTTGGTTGAAGTTTTGCGTGAGGTATTTTGTTAATATTTCCAATAACTGTGCCAAGTATGGGTGAAATCGGCCAATAACCTGACAAAGCTGTCATATAAACCGATCTGGGGTCTTGACTTCTTGAGCTTTTAGAGGGCACAAATCCCAATCGATTTTGCTGAAATTTTGCATGACTTTCAACATCTTGCAAAGTATGGTTCAAATCGGCCCATAACCTGAAATAGCTTCCATATAAACCCATTTGGGATCTTGACTTCTTTAGCCTCTAGAGGACGCAATTGTTATCTGATTTGGGTGAAATTTTGTACAACAGCTTCTCCCATGACCTTCAACATACGTGGCAAATATGGTCTGAATCGGCTATAGCCTGATACAGCCCCCCCTATAAATTGATCTCTCTATTTTACTTCTTGAGCCTCTAGAGGGCGCAATTCTTATTCGAATTGGCTGAAATTTTACACTATGTTCTTCAATGGTCCGAATTGGACCATAACTTGATATAGCTCCAAAGGCATAGCAATTCTTTTCTTTTTTCCCCTCCTTTCCTCTGTTTGTCTAAAAAGAGACACCGGGAAAAGAACTCGACAAATGCGATCCATGGTGGAGGGTATATAAGATTCGACCTGGCCATACTTAGCATGGTTTTACTTGTTAATTTTATATTTTCTTACTTAATTCCCTTTTAAATCAACGTATTTTTTATGTATGCTTAAATAATTCATTAAATACAAGTTTTTGATGAATATATTTCGGTATGGAAAAAGAAACATTTTATTTTCAAACATAAACGTTACTCAATCCTTTGTCGTATGTCACAGGGACATGACACGTTGCTTGTGTAAGGTCTCAAATGGCTATGATTTGTTTCCGGTTCCCTTTTATGTTATGTCGTTCTCTCTTTCTCCTCCACCCCATGTTCCTCAAATCAGGTTAGTGTGTTTTAGGTAGGTGGGTTTTCTTTTGACGTTCACTGTGTTTTTTTCATTTTACTCTAATCCTGCATATCCCTCAAAATGAATGGGTGTGAAAATCCCTACAAGTCTGTTATGTTCAAGGCATCAGAGTTTATGCCATTGAGTGGCTGCTTTCATCGGAGATTTTCCTTTCGCTCAATATATTTTTTTTTTATTATAACATCGACACAACGTTCGGTGTTTCTGGTACATCGAAGTGATTTTTATTTTTTGTGTTATGCTTTGGCCTTTTTTGCATTCCTTCGAGACTGGCATGACTTGTTGGTGATTGAGTAGCATTTTTAAATCCCTTATCTAATGATGTGTGCATCACTTTGCTTGGTAGAGTGTTGATACTACCAACAATTTTAAAGGTATTTTAAAGTATTTCAAAAATTTGGTTGTTGTAGCCACATTTGAGTGTGAAGATAGCGATCCTCGTCAAGTTTCATAGGTGTGTAAGCTGGCTCTGGTCCAAAGGACCGATTGCCTTGCAAACGATATGGCCATTGGATATTTAAAGGCGCCAATAACTCGCCTCCGAGTAGCCGTTGAGAGGAGCGGACGTGTTTTTTCATTTCGCTCCTCAAAGGAAAATACGAACAATTTTTATGTCTTTTTGAAGAAGGCTCGAAATGAACTTCAAAAAACCAACAGCTGCGGTGGTGGCGTCAGATCGCAGCATATTGTCCTCCCTTCCTATAGATGTGGGTGCCTTTGCCCCTGTAGTGTAGAGAAATGCTTCGAACGCACAACTAGTCGTCGGACTAATTAATGAGGAAGAGGCGCATAAACCAGAGGGATGCATAGTTCGTCGCCAGTCTTTAAGTAAAGGTGGCGTTTCCGATCCGGATTCAAACAGCGACAGTGTCAATAAAACAGTCATCGCAGTCGAATAAAAAGATGAGAGCAGCGGGATGAAGGCAGAAGTGGGCAATAGCTTTGCTTAGCTCACAAGCAGACCGGGGAAGCTACCCGGGGCAAGACGAAGGAAACAGAGGAGTATGTACCGGTAGCGCAATCGGGTGAACGTGCAGGATGCTGTGAGTTATCGAACATGCGTTGAACTCTGAAGGGGACCCACCCACCATATGAATTATGAGCTGTGAGTATAGAGGGGACATCTTAACGCTGCGCTTTGCGTCAGCGGAATGTATTGATAACGTCAAAAAGCTCATTGGATGTATTCACACTCCCTAGGGCGCAAAGCTCGACCTTGTGAGAAAGATGGAAATCCCACAGCTCACAAAGGCGACGGTCTTCATTAAGGATGTGGGCAGCGAAATCGCGACGGAATGCATGACGGAAGTCGTAAACAAGCAAAACCAAGATTTGGCGGGGAGAAGTGACAGGTTTTTCACAGGGAGGAGAAGGAGGAAGGAACTCTTCTTATGGTTGGCATTGATCAAGTCTTCGTGACAAGTTTGGCTAAGACTAAAGGCATGGCGTACTAAGGGGCCATGACCGTGTTTTTTAAAATTGGGAAGACAAGGATAAGCGAATATCCTCATATTGAGCCATCAGGCGGTGCAGTGGCGGGACGAAGAAATTATCACTGACTCTCTCAATATTGGGAAGACTAGGATAAGTAAAGATCCTAATACTAAAACATCAGGCAGTGCAGGGACGAGAGTCCCAACAGGGACCCCACGACGACGGAACCATCAACGACTTTCTCGGGATTAGGAAAACTAGAATGGGTAAAGATCCTAATGCTGAAACATAGGGCTTGGAGTCCAAACTGAAACGTTAGTAGACGACATGGTAGTGAGAGCAGAAAACAACGGAGGACATGTTGAGGCTTTTGATGAAAATGCATTTTCCACCGGATACGACGGGACTCACGGAGACACCGGAATCTTGAAATAATGAGGTTGATCGAAGGATTACATAAAGGAATTTAAGGTCAAGGAAGCCTTGAGGAGCTTCAAACTATTAAAGTCACCCGGACGTGATGGAGTATTTCCGTGATTAATACAAAAGGAGGCCGACTATTTGGCGCCTCATATGGCAAATAGTGCTGTGAAAATAGTCACAGCGTGCCTGGGACTTGCATATACTCCGAAAGCATGGCAGGAGGCAAGGGTGGTGTTTATACCAAAGCCCGGCAAGGCAAGTTATGCGACACCAAAGGCCTACGGGCCTATGAGCCTTACGTCCTTTCTACTCCAAACCATGGAACGCATTGTGGATACTATGGTAAAGAGTAGAACATCCAGCGAACTGCTTAAATATAAACAGCATGCCTATGTCAAGTGAAGGTCGTTGAAGACTGCCCTGCACGAGGTTGTGCATAAAATAGAAGAATCCTTCCTTGGGTGACCATCATAAATAACCTACTATGGATGCTGACTGAGCAGGGATTTGAGCCCGTCTGCTATGCAGACGATCTTATAAGACTTCTTAGGGGTAAGGATCCGAACCAGCTATTCAGAAGGGCCGAAAGGGTCTTGCGTATGGCATATCATTGGGCTAGGCCCAGGGGTCTTAATGTTAACCCATTAAAATGGATAAAGTTATCCGCTTTAAATTTAGACCAGACACTTCTTATTGATATAGACCATTAGGGAATGCAAAAAGACCAAATCGGTACAATTTGATTTTTTAAACACCTATTAGTTTCAATATTTGTCCAATAGACTGAAATTTAGTATATGAAACACACTATCGACCTTGAACATCAACCTACAGTCCAGATTCAAAAAAAAATCCTTCATGTCGTTCTCTGTGCTTTTAGAAGAGTCATTTCTAAACCCCATTTTGGTTAGGCCTGATATGTGAAGCATACTTATAACCACCAAAACCCCATACTAATTACGGCCCAGAAAGATTACTAAACAGATAAAGCCCCATATATGCCGATCCTCCATTTTTTACTTCCTGCACCGAAGAAGTGCAACTTAAGCCCAAACGACATAAATTTTGTATATGAAGTATACTCATGCCCTCGAACACCAACTTCCATGAAGTCATTTTGAAAAATCCCCCAATTAAGTCCACATTCGACCCCAAACATCCACACTAATTACGGTCCAATACATAAACATGCCCAGATATAAGCTGGTCTGATCCATTTTGACTTTTTGAGTAACTAGAAGCTTCAATTTGGCTCATTGGGCAGTACTGTAATAACCTCTAGTATACCCTACACGATAATCCCATAGTTTGGTGTGGGTTATGGGCTAGTGGCATCATTGGACCGTACTTCTTCAAAGATGATGCGAAGCATAATTTAACTGTGAATGGTGAGCGCTATCGTGAGATTATATCCATTTTATTTATTTTTTTTTTTTTTTTTGTTCAAAATTCAAGAGCTTGACTTGCATGATATGTGGTTTCAACAAGACGGTGCCACATGCCACTCAGCACGCATAACAATCGACCTATTGTGAGGTGAGTTCGGTGAACATTTTATTTCATGTTCGGGACCGGTCAATTGACCGCCTATTTCCTGTGATTTAACGCTTTTAGACAATTTTTTGTGGGTTTATGCTAAAGCTCAAGTCCATACAGAAAAGCCCGCTTCAATTGACGCATTGGAAGACAACATTGAAGCATTTATTCATCAGATACCGGCCAAAATGTTGGAAAGAGTATGCCAAAATGGAGCTAATCGGATGGACCATTTGAGGCGCAGTCACGCTCAATATTCGCATGAAATAATCTTCAAACATTACATTATATGGATCGTACTATCGATTCAAATAAAGATTTCATGAATTTTTCTAAATTGTATGTGATTTTCGTTTTTAGAAAAATTTTCCTATAGCTCTTAAAAAATCTCCCTTTAGTTCCTACCGTTGAACCATCTAGATCGCTTTAAAAAGCCCAATAACTTGCGAATGTTCACATCCGCTTAATCAGACAGGTTCTCAAAGAAATGAGAACCTAAAGTGGAACTCCTTCTGACTGCCAGTAAGGGACACATACACATAAGGTGTTCCACAGTCTCTTTTTCTTCAGTGTCCTCATAACTTCTACAAAATTCGTGACTGGCAACATTCAGTCTGTCAGCATCTATGCCGATTTGACAGCGATCTGTCGTGACGGACACAATGACTGAGACGTCCACACAGTGATAGCAAGGTGGTAGACCTCTTCAAGTCTAGATCAAGGCTGCGAGCATCTATCATTTGTTGCCCTTCGGGCTTGATCCTGAAAACTTAGCTTACATGTCGCTAGAGGCATACCCACAGATTTCAGTTTCCCTGGAATATATATGGCAGTTCCTAGTCTCGCAAGCTCGTTCGCTTTACAAATCCCCAGTGTACATCAAACTGCTATCTCTGTTGACCCGGCATATCTCTGTTGACCCGGCACCCAGCACTGGTGAATTTTGAACTGTTCAGCCATCTCGTTGAGAGATCTGCGACAGTCGAGGGCGCTTTGTGTTCAGAAATAAGTTCTCCAGAGATTTAATGGCTGCCTGGCTGTCTGCGAAGATATTTATGTCAATTGTCAGTGGTCGCTGCAGTTTGTCTAGCCAAAATGTCCAGAGGCATAAGATGTTGCATTAAATTCAGTGCATCAGATGGTGTCGTCCTCAGTGCGGCTGTGATGTACAAACAAGCCATCCTTTGAGTATTAAGCAGTAGGTGGACTTTTGAAGCGCCGTCCACCAGACCACAACACCATATAGCATTATAGGTCTGACAACTGCAGTATATACCCTATGCATGACACGCGGTCTAAACCCCCGACTTTTGGCAATGGCTCTCTTGCAGGTGTATAGGGCAAGAGTGGCCTATCTTGCCCTTTCCAAAATGTTGAATTTGAAGTTCAATTTCCTGTCCAGCGAAACACCCAGGTATTTTGCGTTTTCTGTAAATGGAACATTATCTCCACCCAAGGAGACAGGTAGGCAACTTGTATTTACTGCTGAAAAGAATTACTTCTGTCTTGCACGGTTTTATACCTAGGCCACTTTCGGTAGCGCACTTTGCTGTTGCACGCAGAGCTTTCTGAAGTATATCTCTCTCTGGGAAACTTTCCCCTAATCGCAATTGCCACGTCATCAGCATGCGCGACCACCACTACCAATTTATGTTAGTTATACGCATTTTTTTGATAAGTGATTTTTCTTTTTCTCCAAAATGAAACTCATATCGATTTCCTCCAAGCTGTCTCCTATTATTACAACATTGTTCACATGCGTTTATGTATTCATAGTTGTATGCGTGTGTTTATCCTCTTAGCCGCCCGGAAGCACTCTCCAACGTATTAGTCATCTTTGTCGATTGACACACACAATATGGGGACAGCAATATTTTGTATGCATGTATGGGTGGCCATCTTAAAAGCTAAATTCCCATTGAGACTTATTGAGAATTTATGCACGGCAACGTAGCAATGACGTATTTCTCTGTTGATTTTGCTAACAACGAACATTGCTCTCAGTGCTGGAATAATGCCTAAGGTGATGATAAGCTGCTGCTGCTACAGTTGGAACTCATGCCGATGTTTCTTAACATTTTGTTCTTTCTTTTGCCAAAAAAAGAGCTCTTATAGCTCCTAATCAACAACAAAAACTAGCAAAAGTGTACGTGCTTCGCATGCTAAGACCTCATGCAATAGTTTTTTTGTTTGCTATCTTTGTTCCCCAGCTAGAAAAGTAGTTTACTTATGTTGGCTGTTTCAGTACTACTCTCAAGCATTGGCCATAACAAAGTTGGGGACCGAAAAAAAAAACAGAATCAGGACATCAATGTCAAACACAAGAAAAAATTGCTGGAATTCCCCATTACCCTAGCCAGGAGCTTCATTATGACCAAAGTTGCCGTTTTGAACGTTTCTAGATAATTTTGAGAGTAGAGTCGGGGTTCGCCTGCCCCAACACCCAATCGAGCGAACTTATTTGCAGGTCAGCACAATATGGGACTCACATGACACGTTCTTAAGATTAATCAACGAATTTGATATTCAAATTTGGAAACAAGTTGCTTGGCAACACTGTTGAAGCCGTAGAATGGGTAGGCTGGATCTGCTGTCTGCAAAAGCACATGGAGCTTAGACAAGAAAACTTAGGCACAACCACAGGGGAGCAATTTAAGGAAATGATCACAAACGAGTGCTTATGATAAATTGTATTGATTGAGAATGTAATAAAAAGGATATGGTAACACAATATTATTTTTGAAAAAAAATCAATAAGGCAAGAACGTATTAGGGTTGCCCAAAAAGTAATTGCGGATTCTTCATATAGTCGGCGTTGACAAATTTTTTCAACGGCTTGTGACTCTGTAATTGCATTCTTTCTTATGTCATTTATCAGCTGTTACTTTTAGCTTGCTTTAGAAAAAAAGTGCGCCAAATTTTGTTTACATTTCTTTGTTTGGCGTCAATTTTAATATGGAGCCCACAAAGGAGCATTTTCGTCATATTTTACTTTATTACTTCCGTAAAGGAAAAAACGCGGAGCAGGTTGCTAAAAAGTTACGAGATGTGTATGGTGATAAAGCCTTAAAAGGAAGACAGTGTCAAAATTGGTTTCGCAAATTCCGTTCTGGAGATTTTTCACTTAAAGATGAGCCACGTTCAGGTCGGCCTAATGAAGTTGATGATGACCAAATCAAAGCATTAATCGAATTGGATCGTCATGTAACTGAGCGTGAGATAGGAGAGAAGTTAAATATACCAAAATCAACCGTTCATTATCACATAAAAAGTCTTGGACTGGTGAAAAAGCTTGATATTTGGGTACCACATGTATTGAAAGAAATTCATTTAACAAACCGAATTAACGCTTGTGATATGCACCTTAAAGGCAATGAATTCGATCCGTTTTTAAAACGAATCATAACTGGAGGTGAAAAATGGATTGTTTACAACAACGTTAGTCGAAAACGATCATGGTCCAAGCATGGTGAACCAGCCCAAACCACTTCAAAGGCTGATATCCACCAAAAGAAGGTTATGCTGTCTGTTTGGTGGGATTGGAAGGGTGTGGTATATTTTGAGCTGCTTCCAAGGAACCAAACGATTAATTCGGATGTTTACTGTGTCAACAATTGGACAAATTGAATACAGCCATCAAGGAGAAGCGACCAGAATTGGTCAATCGTAAAGGTGTCATATTCCACCAGGACAACGCTAGACCGCACACATCTTTGGTCACTCGCCAAAAACTGAATGAGCTTGGCTGGGAACTTTTGATGCATCCACCATATAGCCCTGACCTTGCACCATCAGACTACCATTTATTTCGATCTTTGCAGAACTCCTTAAATGGTAAAACTTTCGGCAATGATTTACCTATACTTAAAACAAACAGCAGGTATTTTAAATGTACAAAAAAAAATTAAATTTAATTTAAATTTTACTAATAATTTTTGTTTGCCCTGATTTTGAAATCAAATTTCTGTTGCCCTTTCACAAATCTTGTATTTGGTCTTTACCTCAGCTCATGTGTTTGTTGTCAGTTCAAAGTTAATTGTGGTTTTTGGCTTATTTAGTCAAGCTCTCGTTCCGTACATTTTTCGCTTTGGACTTTGCATAAACCACAGCAGTCAACCACACCGGAAACAAACATCAACAAACGAATTTACATATACATATACATATGTGTACATGAAACATTCATACGCATATACACTCTGTACACCCATACATCAACAAAAACTTTTGCATACACCCTCGCTTTAGGGATAAAACAAACACGTAGTCGTTCACTAGATGTTATCACCTAACTAAGTGTGCTTAAGTTTACACTTTATACCTACAAGAGACAAACTAAGGCTATGATTGTGTGCGTACTTTAAGAAGGGCATATGTGAGCTATTCTCGGCTACATTAGGGAAAACCATGTAAAATATTGAAAAAAAAAAATGTAAGTTTGCTTATTCCACCGCCGCCAATTGTAACGTAGGCTAGGTTGAAAAGAGAGTGAGGTTAGTTTTGGTTAGGTTTGTTTAAAAAGAGGACGCGGTTATTAATCCACCCCATGTCGCTATAGACATACACATAAGCCAATAAAGTAACCTCTATAACGAAAATTTTAAGTTAGGAATTCCATGCTACTTACAAAATCGTTAATTGTTCTCTATACCACTCCCCTACGTTGGTTCATGTCTGCTATTGTGTCCCCACCTAAGTGCCGGTATCTGTTTGACGCGAAAGCCGGACAATGCCAAAGGAAATGCTCCAACGTCTAATCATCATCCCCCCATGCGCTACACATGCTATCACTTGCCACACCGATTTTACATAAGTGAGCCCGTAGTCCTATGGGTCCCGTTATGATACCAATAGCTATACTGACCTCCTTCTTATTTCCTTTCAGTAATAGCCTCGTCTTCTCACGATCTGGATAACCCCACAGGATTTTCGCCGTCCTACAAAACGTTTCCCTGTTCCACAGTGTTAAATGCACGTTTGTCGACCACACCCTTAACTCGTTCTCTGGCCTTAACTGTCAATTCGTCTGTTCCCCCTGCTTTCCCCTTACTCTGCTATGATCCGGCACTCAAATGATAAGGATTGTGCCATCCTCAGAGAAGGCTTTAACTCCCTTCTTACACTCCGAGATTGTTCATGACCTTAACTTCCTGGATGTTATTGCCCTTATGGCCATTTGACTGTCCGTAAAGATGTTCACACTCAACGTCGTTAGCACCACACCACATCACGCATTCTTCGATCGCCGGATCTCCGCCTGCAGGACCGTATTATGGTCAGGCAGTCTAAAACAGATATCAGTCCCTGGGTTCTCAATGTAGACCCCAGGTCCATTTTGTCCCCTAGCTTTGATCCATCCGTGTAACATGATCTTCCAAAAGGCAATTCCAGGGTTCTGTCAGTTCAAGACTGTGCCGCTGGCAGCAGTGGCTCGCACTCGACCTCAAGTGTCGCCTCAGGTATCCGATCGGAAACCTCTTCTCTTCATTTCAGGTTTCGTTTAGTGAGCTGCTCCCTTCCTCAACCCATTCTCCCGTCGCCTTAAGACTTACGTCTTTTTGTAGTAACCCCGGAAATATTCCATCAGGTCCGGGTAAGTTAAATTGTTTGAAGCTCCTCAAGGCTTACGTGACCATCAATTCCGTTATGATAAGCCTTCGACCAACCTCATTCTTCCAAGATTCCGGTGTCTCCGTGAGTCCCGTCGTATCCGGCGGAAAATGCATTTTCACCAAAAACCGCATGTCGTCTACTCACGTTTCAGTTTGGCCATGGGTTATTGAGAGAAACTTTTTCATAATGGCGGAGTCAATAACGCAATCGACCTGTTCGCAGTCAATGTCTTTTATGCTTGGACAAATTAGACCACCGCTAAAGGTGGTCTATTCCCAATAGACCTCCGTTAAAGGTGGTCTATTCCCAATAGACCACCGTTAAAGGTGGTCTATTCCCAATAGACCACCGTTAAAGGTGGTCTATTCCCAATAGACCACCGTTAAAGGTGGTCTATTCCCAATAGACCACCGTTAAAGGTGGACTATTCCCAATAGACCACCGTTAAAGGTGGTCTATTCCCAATAGACCACCGTTAAAGGTGGTCTATTCCCAATAGACCACCGTTAAAGGTGGTCTATTCCCAATAGACCACCGTTAAAGGTGGTCTATTCCCAATAGACCACCGTTAAAGGTGGTCTATTCCCAATAGACCACCGTTAAAGGTGGTCTATTCCCAATAGACCACCGTTAAAGGTGGTCTATTCCCAATAGACCACCGTTAAAGGTGGTCTATTCCCAATAGACCACCGTTAAAGGTGGTCTATTCCCAATAGACCACCGTTAAAGGTGGTCTATTCCCAATAGACCACCGTTAAAGGTGGTCTATTCCCAATAGACCACCGTTAAAGGTGGTCTATTCCCAATAGACCACCGTTAAAGGTGGTCTATTCCCAATAGACCACCGTTAAAGGTGGTCTATTCCCAATAGACCACCGTTAAAGGTGGTCTATTCCCAATAGACCACCGTTAAAGGTGGTCTATTCCCAATAGACCACCGTTAAAGGTGGTCTATTCCCAATAGACCACCGTTAAAGGTGGTCTATTCCCAATAGACCACCGTTAAAGGTGGTCTATTCCCAATAGACCACCGTTAAAGGTGGTCTATTCCCAATAGACCACCGTTAAAGGTGGTCTATTCCCAATAGACCACCGTTAAAGGTGGTCTATTCCCAATAGACCACCGTTAAAGGTGGTCTATTCCCAATAGACCACCGTTAAAGGTGGTCTATTCCCAATGGACCACCGTTAAAGGTGGTCTATTCCCAATAGACCACCGTTAAAGGTGGTCTATTCCCAATAGACCACCGTTAAAGGTGGTCTATTCCCAATAGACCACCGTTAAAGGTGGTCTATTCCCAATAGACCACCGTTAAAGGTGGTCTATTCCCAATAGACCACCCTTAAAGGTGGTCTATTCCCAATAGACCACCCTTAAAGGTGGTCTATTCCCAATAGACCACCCTTAAAGGTGGTCTATTCCCAATAAAACAAAGTTAAAGTGTTCTATTTGAAATAGACCACGGTTTCCTATAGGCTACCGTTAAATTTAGTCTCTTCCCAGTAGATCACTACTAATGGCGGGCTTTTCTCACTTCCACCGTTAAAGGTTGTCTATACTCTTTAGACTTCTATTCACACTTATTCTCAATTGTTTGTAGTACAGACACCATCTTGTATTCTGTTTTCTTCTCACTTTTATGAAACCTGACACACATTAGCTTCTTGACATGTCTTCTTTTTTGTTGTTTTTTTTATATTTTTATAAACTCTTCATTTTTGTCACTTTCCCCCTTTGTCTTCGGCTTGCATTTTCACTATTTGCAAATGGTTTTTTGGTTATTTTCTAGAAAATCAACTGGTTGGCTCTCGACCCAAAAAGATATTCATGTGTGGGTGTGGATATTTACATAGTTGTTGTTCAACTAGCATAAGTATGTTTAAGCGGTATGTGGTGTCTTTGCAGGCTTATATGAGCTAAACTTTCACATTTGTGTAGTTGAGCTGCAGTATTCCACTTCCGTTATCTTAAAATGAACTAAAAAATAGTAGCAATTTCATGGTGAAGGAAGAAAAAGACAACATATCTCCTTATGATATGTTTATATTGTCAATTCTAATGACGGTGACTCGTCTGTGGTGAATTTAATGGTGTCAATGTGCCTGAGTAGTTATACTTGCACTTGATGGAAAGTGTCAAGTACTTGATGTTTATACTTAAGAGGGAGTAGGGATAGAAAAAGAGGGAGTATTTATCGACAGACAAGGATATTCAATATGTGAGGAAACATATGAAGCTAATGGCACATGGAATGCTTAGTCAAGCAGGATGTGATTTACTTGGCATCATTAATCATTCTTTGATTTAAAATGACTTGAAAAGGAAGGATACACATGTGTACAGTGGTGGGAATAAAACCTTTTCACCGTACCCTGGAAAATTGTTGTAATATTTTTAACGAAATAATTTAAAGATTTCCCATAATTTCAAGGAAACATTTCCTTTGTTAAAAGATTTTTTACTAGTTATTAAAGACACAAATATTTTTATGAACGTACAAATGTCGTTAAAGATAAAGAAACTGACTTTAGGGAAAGGGAATATTGTACCTTAGTTAAAAATACAGAATAGCCTTACAAATAGGGGCGTCTTTAAGTATTAAGATTAAGATTATTAAGTAACGATACTGAGTTGAAAAAAAGAGTTTTACAAAAAATAATAATTTGACAGTCATCTCATCAATAGAAATTTGAAACGGATGGTTGTGTCCGTAATGTATAGCAACTCAAGTTTTAAGGTAGCATCTATAGCATTTTGAAGGCTTGGTTCTCCGGCTTATAATTGTTAAAATCCTTTGAGCAAGGAAATATCTTAAATTTCAACCTTCAATCTGCCAACATATTTTCCGATCAGACAGTGACCTGTCATGACGTTCACAATGACTGAGACGTCTGTTCTAGGCAACGACGGCAAAGTGGTAGGTGTCTTCAAGTCTAGATTTGGCCACATTATTTTGGAATGTTAACAACCCCCTTTGGTGACCATATCTCATTTGTTTCTCTTTGGCCCTGATCCTGAAGACTTAGCGTACACTTCGCTAAAGGCATACCCATAGATTACGGTTCTCTGCAATGTATAAATTCTTAGACTCGCAAGCTCGTCGGTCCTACAATTCCCTGGGATATCTCTGTAGCCCGGCACCCATAACAGGTGAATTTTGAACTGTTCAGTCATCTGGGTTAGAGATCTATGTTCTCCAGAGATTTAATGGCTGCCTGACTGTCTGAGAGGATATTTTTGCCAATCGTCGTTATGACATTATATCTTAGCTATTCCACCTGTTCTTAAATTGCAAGAATCCCGCTTGATACACACTACAGTGGTCGGCTAATCTTCGTGATAGGAATAGTCCAAGTTCTTCAGAGTACATCCCCAAAGCCCACCTGATCTTCTAGCTTGGATCACTCCGTAAAGAAGAATAACTTCTATTACCAGATATATTGTAGTTCCAATCGGTCCTATCAGAAATAGAAGTACAATACGTTTTATCATTCAATGACAATATGTACTCCACATCGCCTGAAACATCGGACATTGTATAAAGGATAATACAGTGTACGAAGACGCCAACGGGAAAGCTTCCTTAGCCTCACAGCAGTGGTTGCAGTAATTTGTTAAGCCACAATGTCCAGAGGCTTTAGGTGTAGCATTTTGTTAAGTGCATCAGATGGTGTCGTTCTCAATGCGGCTGTGATGCACAAACAAGCAATCCTTTGGATATGGCTGAATATTGAACAGTAGGATGAATTTTGAAGTGCAGTCCACCAGACTACAACACCATATACGATTATAGGTCTGACAACTGAGGTATATTCCCTGTGCATGACAGGCGGTTTAAACCATCAACTTTTGCCAATGGCTCTCTTGCAGGTGTATAGGGCAAGAGTTGCCTTTCTTGCCCTTTCCAAAATGTTGGATTTGAAGTTCAATTTCCTGTCCAGCCAAACACCTAGGTATTTTGCGCCTTTAGTAAATGGAACATTGCCTCCTGCCAAGGAGACAGGTACCACTGTGGGCAACTTGTATCTTCTGCTGAAAAGAACTGCTTCTTTCTTACACGGATTTACGCCTAAACCACTTCGATGTCGCACTTAGAGCTTCTTAAGGTATATCTCAAAGAGTGCTGGGGAACTTTCCTCCAACCGTAATAGCAACGTCATCAGCATACGCGACAACTTTTACACCTTTTTGTTCTAGAGACAATAATATACTGTTAATGGCTGTATTCCAAAATAGAGGAGACCATACACCTCCTTGAGGTGTCCCCCTGCTGACCCATCTTCTGGATCTACAGATCCCAAGCCGGCCGTAATGCATCTTTTAGTAAGAAATGCTACCATTGTGTATTCCTTGACAGCGACAGAACCCTATAAATTGGCGACTAGAGCGTGAAGGTCTGTTTCAGTGGATTTGTCCTTACTATATGCATACTGATGCCGAGTCAGGCGATCTCTAGTGATCATTGCCCCAAGATATGTTACTATCAACCTCTCAAGAGTCTTCGGCATTAAGGATGACAGACTAATAGGACGAAAGTCTGTCGCCTTCGCGTGGTAAAGTTTTTCTGATTTTGAAATGAAAGTGAGCTTTGCGCACCTCCATCCCTCAGCCGTATATGACATGCTGATACAAGCAGAGTATATCTCTCAATGCCAAGGTGTCAGTCTGACGGACACAACTTGTAATTAAACCAGTGATACATCATTAGGCCCTGGCGACTTAAAGAAATCGAAACTTATCGCCTAAAGGATGTTTGTCTCAGACACATATTCCCCAAAAACCTTCGACGAATGCAAATCAATGACAACCCCTCCTGGTGCCACGTTATATCTTGAAGAGTTTTCCGGTAAATGTGTATCAACGAGTAGCTCTAGTGTTTCCTCACTACACATTGTCCATGCATTCTCTGACTTTTAAATATATCCCACCGTAATAGGTTTCTGGCGAGAACATCAGAAAAACCATTTTTCAGTGGTAGTTATCCCCTCCAAATGCTGGCCACACATTTGTGAGATACTATGTCATGTAAAAACTTCTACCCCAAAAGAGGTGGCGCACTGAGGCACGTCGTTCGGACTCGGCTATAAAAAGGAGGCCCCTTGTCATTGAGCATCAACTTGCATCGGACAACACTCATTGATATGGGAGAAGTTTGCCACTGTTTCTTAGTGGGATGTTCATGGGCAAATTTGTATGACAATAGATTTCGAGAAAAGGATCGTCCTTAGTCTAGAGAGCTCAGATGTATCATTCACGGAGCTGTAGAGTTCCACCCTGGATTGAATCCAAGCCTATCTCAGCTCGACCTTGGATTTTCTAAAATCATTCTTATGGAAGTCCTAATTGTGTGTTGTGGCTTGTGGCTTTCGCCATGTTGAAGAGTTTTATGCAGCCCTTCCTTAGACCAACCAATTGTGGAGTCCACCATGGCAGTCGCAGTTTAGCCTTTGGCTTGGATCTTGGACATGCTGACACAAGCGAGTCATTCAAGGCCCTTGGAATCTTCTTGACCATTAAGTCTATATTCACTTAGAGGAATCGAAACTTTGTATCACCCAAAGGATTTTCGACTCAGACACAATTTCCCCAATAAACTTCAACGAGTGCATATCAGTGACAACCTCTTCTGGCGCCAAGTTTTCCATTGAAGAGTTTCCTGGAAAATGTGTATCAACGAGAAGTTCTAATGTTTCTTCACTAGACATTGTCCATGCATTCTGTGACTTCTGAATATATTCCACCGTAAAAAGCTTCTGGCGAGAACATCAGAAAACAAATTTTACAATGGTGGTTATTCCTTCCAAATGCTGGCAATATTTGTGAGATACTATGCCATGTAAAAACATCTCCCCAAACATGTGTCCTACTGTGGTACGACGTTCGGACTCGGCTATAAAAAGGAGATCCTTTGTCATTGAGCTTAAACTTGAATAAGATGACAATCATTTATGTGTGAGAGCTGCAGAATTCCACCCAGGATTTGTTCTTAGCCTTTCTTAGCTCGCCCAGGCTGATTTTCTTAAATCAGCCTTATAGACGACCCAAGCGTGTGATGGCTCTGTGGCTTTCTCGGTTTCACCATGGAGGTTGCTGTTTGCCCCTTGGTTTGGCTCTAAGACATACTGACACATGCTTTCTCTTTACGACTACTTAGCTGCCATGGCATGCACCATGACATTTGTGTCCAACTTTTGGAAGTTATATTGATGGCTTCGTACGCTAGACAACGGCAACGACTCTCGCTGCTGCCTCATGTGTCCAGGTTCGAATCCCGGCCGGGCTCTACCGAATTTTAATTTTCAAGCCTTTTTGCCTGTTAGGGCGAAGGTTATTTAATTTCACAGTTATTCGTTTGTTTCTCTTTCTAGACGAGCCCAAAGATTGGAAATTTTTTTTTTGGTTTTTTTCTTCAGTTTTTTTCTTCTTCCATACAAAGGAAAAATCTAGTACCTCCTGCCTGTTTCTGGTACTAAAAGACGGTTCATGCCCTTTATTAAAAATCGCCAGATTGCAGCTTATAATATATTCAATAAACAGCTGATCCCTTTCGTTGGTATCCGAACTTCTCCATATCTGGTTGTTGTTGTTGTCGCAGCGTGTTGAACACTGAGGTGGCATTCCTTGCCGATGAAGGGCTCTGTCGGGTCAATCCGATATGTACAACTGACGACCATGGGATTGCATTCACATCTGGTGATGTGCATTAGCATCACTTCCTACTATGAGGCTTTTATTCCCTATAGAAGTGGATGCAGCCAGCAACTTGAGGCTTAAACATGGCATATCTGAATCGTGTGTCATATGTAGGGAAGCCAGCTAGTAATGAGACTGATTAAGTTCAAGGCTAGCTTGTAGTGAATCTTCAGTATTTAGCGACGGAAGAAGAAAAACATATAGACTACCCTTTGCAAGAATACAGGCTCCCTGTCTCCCATTCCTCATACCCTTGAGTAGCTTAAACCCAGGAATTCTTAGTCCACCAACCATTCCTCTACATACCTGGAAAAGAACCATGTCAAATCCTCATGCGATCAAAAAAACCTTTACTGCCGCCGAAGTGGCTGTACAATGGTGGAGATTTATCTGCAGAAATCAGAACTTCCACCACTGTTGTGATAGCCTCGTGTTTTAAACCCCCCAGGAGTTCATCCTCAAAGAGACGAACGATCTAATCATTCGATCTTACCCATCCAGGGGCAGTTGAGAAAGTAGCACTCTTACTCAGAACACTGGACACTTGCGTTGTGGACGATTCCTGCTTAGATGCTGCACTAGCTGCTGCTATCGAAGAACCCTTTGAGTTCCGTCTTTCCCCGCTGGCGAAACACCTTGAGCCCAATCCAAACGGAAGACCGACACAGAGCTTGTCAGGATCTGTTTCGACGCCTTCACCTCCTGTTTTGATCGTGGCAGAGCAATTCGCCAGACTTTACAGATGTGGTCCATAGTTTCTCGGCCCCGATACCAGCCCACATCATCAAAAACTGGAGGAGGCCCAGCCAAATCCGCAAGAAGATATCTTGGCTTATAGAAGACATATTTTAAAAAAATATACAAAAGGTGTAGTGAAGAGCACTATACCCGCGAGTAAATTCCATCACATTATTTCTGTTCAAACATACGTGCGCACATGAGGTGTGCTAAAATCGTCTAATATAATGTCTTGTAAAAATCTTTAGTCTAGATTTAGTATGGAATATTGAATGCATACATACCAGAAGAGGACCACAAAGGCGCTGCCAATTAGAACATGCTATATCCAACATATCGTCCACATTCTGATTGATGGCTGAAATATAGAGATTGTGAATGTTAATAAGTAAACTAATCAGGTCTTATATGTTTAAGAGCTAATAAAATTTAGCTATAATGTGCTCAAAAATATTTCAGATTTTCTTAACACACTTTTTCTTGTTTATTTAGGACTTATTTCTTCAAATATTGAAGGGATATACAAGTAGACACCACCCTGCAATAAATACGGATTATTTAAATCCTTAAACATTTTTGCATACTTTCTCAATTCTGTTTCCACTTTATCAAACATTCCAACGTTCTTGATGTCTTAATTAGAAGTTTAACCCACAAGGCTACCTAAGCTAAAGCAATTTAATAAAGGGTGATTTTTTTGAGGTTAGGATTTTCATGCATTAGTATTTGACAGATCACGTGGGATTTCAGACATGGTGTCAAAAAGAAAGATGCTCAGTATGCTTTGACATTTCATCATGAATAGACTTACTAACGAGCAACGCTTGCAAATCATTGAATTTTATTACCAAAATCAGTGTTCGGTTCGAAATGTGTTCAAATTTTGACAAATTTTGTTCAGCGATGAGGCTCATTTCTGGTTGAATGGCTACGTAAATAAGCAAAATTGCCGCATTTGGAGTGAAGAGCAACCAGAAGCCGTTCAAGAACTGCCCATGCATCCCGAAAAATGCACTGTTTGGTGTGGTTTGTACGCTGGTGGAATCATTGGACCGTATTTTTTCAAAGATGCTGTTGGACGCAACGTTACGGTGAATGAACACATTTCGAACCGAACACTGATTTTGGTAATAAAATTCAATGATTTGCAAGCGTTGCTCGTTAGTAAGTCTATTCATGATGAAATGTCAAAGCATACTGAGCATCTTTCTCTTTGACACCATGTCTGAAATCCCACGTGATCTGTCAAATACTAATGCATGAAAATCCTAACCTCAAAAAAATCACCCTTTACAACCCACTTTTCATAAGAAAAAAACCTTTGCCTTTTTTTTATTTTATTCATCATCAGCACACTCATCAAACGTTACTTAATTTCCCTTTCATTGTTCTCCTGGTGTTCTATTGAGGTTTTCTGCATAATCTCACAGTCGTTGTGTTTTGAGGCAAAAGAATTAGAATTATGGCCATTTTAAGTTTTCTTAGGGAAAAATTCATTTTTTGACCGATTTCCATCACTTTTTCGAATTTTTAGAAGTGATCACGAATTAGCCTTACTTTTGCTCTACGAGGCTTAGTTAAGGAGATATGGCCATTTTAAGTTTTCCTATGGAAAAATTAATTTTTTGGCCGATTTTCATATATTTGTGAATTTTTGGGAGTGATCACGAATTAACCTTACTTTTGCTCTACGAGGCTTAGTTAAGGAGATATGGCCATTTTAAGTTTTCCTAGGGAAAAATTCACTTTTTGACCGAATCCCATCAATTTTTCGAATTTTTGGAATGGATCACAAATTAACCTTACTTTTGCTCTACGAGGCTTAGTTAAGGAGATATGGCCATTTTAAGTTTTCCTGGGGAAAAATTCACTTTTTGGCCGATTTCCATCAATTTCTCGAATTTTTGGAACTGATCACGAATTAACCTTACTTTTACACTACGAGGCATAGTTAAGGAGATATGGCCATTTTAAGTTTTCCTAGGGAAAAATTTACTTTTTGACCGATTTCCATCAATTTTTCGAATTTTTAGAAGTGATCACGAATTAACCTTACTTTTGCTCTACGAGGCTTAGTTAAGGAGATATGGCCATTTTAAGTTTTCCTAGGGAAAAATTCAATTTTTGGCCGAATCCCATCAATTTTTTGAATTTTTGGACTGATCACGAATTAACCTTACTTTTACTCTACGAGGGTCAGTTAAGGAGATATGGCCATTTTAAGTTGTCCTAGGGAAAAATTCACTTTTTGGCCGATTCCCATCAATTTTTCGAATTTTTAGAAGTGATCACGAATAAACCTTACTTTTGCTCTACGGGGCTTAATTAAGGAGATATGGCCATTTTAAGTTTTCCTAGGGAAAAATTCACTTTTTGGCTGATTTTCATATATTTGTCGAATTTTTGGAAGTGATCATGAATTAAACTTACTTTTGCTCTACGAGGCTTAGATTAGGAGATATAAACATTTTAATTTGATCTAGGGAAAAATTCACTTTTTGGCCGAATCCCATCAATTTTTCGAATTTTTGGAACTGATCACGAATTAACCTTACTTTTGCTCTACGAGGCTTAGTTAAGGAGATATGGCCATTTTAAGTTTTCCTAGCGAAAAATTCACTTTTTGGCCGAATCCCATCAATTTTTCGAATTTTTGGAACTGATCACGAATTAACCTTACTTTTGCTCTACGAGGCTTAGTTAAGGAGATATGGCCATTTTGAATTTTTTCCTAGCGAAAAATTCACTTTTTGGCCGACTCCCATCAATTTTTCGAATTTTTTGAACTGATCACGAATTAACCTTACTTTTGCTCTACGAGGCTTAGTTAAGGAGATATGGCCATTTTAATTTTCTAGGGAAAAATTCACTTTTTGGCCGATTCCCATAAATTTTTCGAATTTTTAGAAGTGATCACGAATTAACCTTACTTTTGCTCTACGAGGCTTAATTAAGGAGATATGGCCATTTTAAGTTTTCTTAGGGAAAAATTCACTTTTTGACCGATTTTCATATATATTTTTTGAATTTTTGGGAGTGATTACAAATTAACCTTACTTTTTCTCTACGAGGCTTAGTTAAGGAGATATGGCCATTTTAAGTTTTCCTAGGAAAAAATCACTTTTTGGCCGAATCCCATCAATTTTTCGAATTTTTGGGAGTGATCACAAATTAACCTTACTTTTGCTCTACGAGGCTTAGTTAAAGAGATATGGCCATTTTAAGTTTTCTTAGGGAAAAATTCACCTTCTGGCCGATTTTCATATATTTTTTGAATTTTTGGGAGTGATCACAAATAAACCTTACTTTTGCTCTACGAGGCTTAGTTAAGGAGATATGGCCATTTTAAGTTTTCCTAGGAAAAAATTCACTTTTTGGCCGAATCCCATCAATTTTTCGAATTTTTGGGAATGATCACAAATTAACCTTATTTTTGCTCTACGAGGCTTAGTTAAGGAGATATGGCCATTTTAAGTTTTCCTAGGGAAATATTCATTTTTTGGCCGATTTTCAAGAATTTTTCGAAATTTTGGAAGTGATCACGAATCAACCTTACTTTTGGTCTACGAGGCTTAGTTAAGGAGATATGGCAATTTTAAATTTTCCTAGGGAAAAACTAATATTTTGGCCGATTACCATCAATTTTTGAATTTTTGGAAGTGATCACGAATTAACCTTAATTTTGCTCTACGAGGCTTAGTTAAGGAGATATGGCCATTTTAAATTTTCCTAGGGAAAAACTAATATTTTGGCCGATTCCCATAAATTTTTCGAATTTTTGGGAGTGATCACGAATTAACCTTACGTTAGATCTACGAGGCTTAGTTAAGGAAATATGGCCATTTTAAGTTTTCTTAGGGAAAAATTAATTTTTTGGCATTTTAAGTTTTCCTATGGAAAAATTAATTTTTTTGCCGATTTTCATATATTTGTGAATTTTTGGGAGTGATCACGAATTAACCTTACTTTTGCTCTACGAGGCTTAGTTAAGGAGATATGGCCATTTTAAGTTTTCTTAGGGAAAAATTCACTTTTGACCGATTTCCATCAATTTTTCGAATTTTTAAAAGTGATCACGAATTAACCTTACTTTTGCTCTACGAGGCTTAGTTAAGGAGATATGGCCATTTTAAGTTTTCCTAGGGAAAAATTCACTTTTTGGACGAATCCCATCAATTTTTCGAATTTTTGGAACTGATCACGAATTAACCTTACTTTTGCTCTACGAGGCTTAGTTAAGGAGATATGGCCATTTTAAGTTTTCCTAGAGAAAAATTCACTTTTTGACCGATTTCTATCAATTTTTCGAATTTTTGGAAGTAATCACGAATTAACCTTACTTTTGCTCTACGAGGTTTAGTTAAGGAGATATGGCCATTTTAAGTTTTCCTAGGGAAAAATTAACTTTTTGACCGACTCCCATCAATTTTTCGAATTTTTGGAACTGATTACGAATCAACCTTACTTTTGGTCTACGAGGCTTAGTTAAGGAGATATGGCCATTTTAAGTTTTCTTAGGGAAAAATTCACTTTGGACCGATTTCCATCAATTTTTCGAATTTTTAAAATTGATCACGAATTAACCTTACTTTTGCTCTACGAGGCTTAGTTAAGGAGATATGGCCATTTTAAGTTTTCCTAGGAAAAAATTCACTTTTAGACCGATTTCCATCAATTTTTCGAATTTTTGGAACTGATCATGAATTAACCTTACTTTTGCTCTACGAGGCTTAGTTAAGGAGATATGGCCATTTTAAGTTTTCCTAGGCAAAAATTTACTTTTTTGGACGAATCCCATCAATTTTTCGAATTTTTGGAAGTGATCACGAATTAACCTTACTTTTGCTCTACGAGGCTTAGTTAAGGAGATATGGCCATTTTAAGTTTTCCTAGGGAAAAATTCACTTTTGGGACGAATCCCATAAATTTTTCGAATTTTTGGAACTGATCACGAATTAACCTTACTTTTGCTCTACGAGGCTTAGTTAAGGAGATATGGCCATTTTAAGTTTTCCTGGGGAAAAATTCACTTTTTGACCGATTTCCATCACTTTTTCGAATTTTTAGAAGTGATCACGAATTAACCTTACTTTTGCTCTACGAGGCTTAGTTAAGGAGATATGGCCATTTTAAGTTTTCCTAGGGAAAAATTCACTTTTGGGACGAATCCCATAAATTTTTCGAATTTTTAAAAGTGATCACGAATTAACCTTACTTTTGCTCTACGAGGCTTAGTTAAGGAAATATGGCCATTTTAAGTTTTCCTTGGGAAAAATTCGAAAAATTGATGGAAATCGGTCAAAAAGTGAATTTTTCCCTAAGAAAACTTAAAATTGCCATATCTCCGTAACTAAGCCTCGTAGAGAAAAAGTAAGGTTGTTTCGTGATCAGTTCCCAAAATTCGAAAAATTGATGGGAATCGGCCAAAAAGTGAATTTTTCCCTAGGAAAACTTAAAATGGCCATATCTCCTTAACTATTTTTAAGTTTTCCTAGGGTAAAATTCACTTTTTGACCGATTTCCATCACTTTTTCGAATTTTTAGAAGTGATCACGAATTAACCTTACTTTTGCTCTACGAGGCTTAGTTAAGGAGATATGGCCATTTTAAGTTTTCTTAGGGAAAAATTCACTTTTTGACCGATTTCCATCAATTTTTCGAATTTTTAAAAGTGATCACGAATTAACCTTACTTTTGCTCTACGAGGCTTAGTTAAGGAGATATGGTCATTTTAAGTTTTCCTAGGGAAAAATTCACTTTTTGGCCGATTCCCATCAATTTTTCGAATTTTTGGAACTGATCACGAAACAACCTTACTTTTTCTCTACGAGGCTTAGTTAAGGAGATATGGCCATTTTAAGTTTTCCTAGGGAAAAATTCACTTTTGGGACGAATCCCATAAATTTCTCGAATTTTTGGAACTGATCACGAATTAACCTTATTTTGCTCTACGAGGCTTAGTTAAGGAAATATGGCCATTTTAAGTCTTCCTAGGGAAAAATTCACTTTTTGACCGATTTCCATCACTTTTTCGAATTTTTAGAAGTGATCACGAATTAACCTTACTTTTGCTCTACGAGGCTTAGTTAAGGAAATATGGCCATTTTAAGTCTTCCTAGGGAAAAATTCACTTTTTGACCGATTTCCATCACTTTTTCGAATTTTTAGAAGTGATCACGAATTAACCTTACTTTTGCTCTACGAGGCTTAGTTAAGGAGATATGGCCATTTTAAGTTTTCTTAGGGAAAAATTCACTTTTTGACCGATTTCCATCTATTTTTCGAATTTTCAAAAGTGATCACGAATTAACCTTACTTTTGCTCTACGAGGCTTAGTTAAGGAGATATGGCCATTTTAAGTTTTCCTGGGGAAAAAATTCACTTTTTGACCGATTTCCATCACTTTTTCGAATTTTTAGAAGTGATCACGAATTAACCTTACTTTTGCTCTACGAGGCTTAGTTAAGGAGATATGGCCATTTTAAGTTTTCTTAGGGAAAAATTCACTTTTGACCGATTTCCATCAATTTTTCGAATTTTTAAAAGTGATCACGAATTAACCTTACTTTTGCTCTACGAGGCTTAGTTAAGGAGATATGGCCATTTTAAGTTTTCCTAGGGAAAAATTCACTTTTTGACCGATTTCCATCAATTTTTCGAATTTTGGGAAGTGATCACGAATTAACCTTACTTTTGCTCTACGAGGCTTAGTTAAGGAGATATGGCCATTTTAAGTTTTCCTAGGGAAAAATTCACTTTTTGACCGATTTCCATCAATTTTTCGAATTTTTAAAAGTGATCACGAATTAACCTTACTTTTGCTCTACGAGGCTTAGTTAAGGAGATATGGCCATTTTAAGTTTTCCTAGGGAAAAATTCATTTTTTGACCGATTTCCATCACTTTTTCGAATTTTTAGAAGTGATCACGAATTAACATTACTTTTGCTCTACGAGGCTTAGTTAAGGAGATATGGCCATTTTAAGTTTTTCTAAGGAAAAATTCACTTTTGGGACGAATCCCATCAATTTTTCGAATTTTTGGAACTGATCACGAATTAACCTTACTTTTGCTCTACGAGGCTTAGTTAAGGAGATATGGCCATTTTAAGTTTTCCTAGGGAAAAATTCACTTTTGGGACGAATCCCATAAATTTCTCGAATTTTTGGAACTGATCACGAATTAACCTTATTTTGCTCGACGAGGCTAGTTAAGGAGATATGGCCATTTTAAGTTTTCTTAGGGAAAAATTCACTTTTTGACCGATTTCCATCAATTTTTCGAATTTTTAAAAGTGATCACGAATTAACCTTACTTTTGCTCTACGAGGCTTAGTTAAGGAGATATGGCCATTTTAAGTTTTCCTAGGGAAAAATTCACTTTTGGGACGAATCCCATAAATTTCTCGAATTTTTGGAACTGATCACGAATTAACCTTATTTTGCTCTACGAGGCTTAGTTAAGGAAATATGGCCATTTTAAGTCTTCCTAGGGAAAAATTCATTTTTTGACCGATTTCCATCAATTTTTCGAATTTTTAAAAGTGATCACGAATTAACCTTACTTTTGCTCTACGAGGCTTAGTTAAGGAGATATGGCCATTTTAAGTTTTCCTAGGGAAAAATTCACTTTTTGGACGAATCCCATAAATTTTTCGAATTTGTGGAACTGATCACGAATTAACCTTACTTTTGCTCTACGAGGCTTAGTTAAGGAGATATGGCCATTTTAAGTTTTCCTAGGGAAAAATTCATTTTTTGACCGATTTCCATCACTTTTTCGAATTTTTAGAAGTGATCACGAATTAACATTACTTTTGCTCTACGAGGCTTAGTTAAGGAGATATGGCCATTTTAAGTTTTCCTAGGGAAAAATTCACTTTTGGGACGAATCCCATAAATTTTTCGAATTTTTGGAACTGATCACGAAACAACCTTACTTTTCTCTACGAGGCTTAGTTACGGAGATATGGCAATTTTAAGTTTTCTTAGGGAAAAATTCACTTTTTGACCGATTTCCATCTTTTTCGAATTTTTAAAAGTGATCACGAATTAACCTCACTTTTGCTCTACGAGGCTTAGTTAAGGAGATATGGCCATTTTAAGTTTTCCTAGGGAAAAATTCACTGTTTGACCGATTTCCATCACTTTTACGAATTTTTAGAAGTGATCACGAATTAACCTTACTTTTGCTCTACGAGGCTTAGTTACGGAGATATGGCAATTTTAAGTTTTCTTAGGGAAAAATTCACTTTTTGACCGATTTCCATCAATTTTTCGAATTTTTAAAAGTGATCACGAATTAACCTTACTTTTGCTCTACGAGGCTTAGTTAAGGAGATATGGCCATTTTAAGTTTTCCTGGGGAAAAATTCACTTTTTGACCGATTTCCATCACTTTTTCGAATTTTTAGAAGTGATCACGAATTAACCTTACTTTTGCTCTACGAGGCTTAGTTAAGGAGATATGGCCATTTTAAGTTTTCTTAGGGAAAAATTCACTTTTGACCGATTTCCATCAATTTTTCGAACCTTACTTTTGCTCTACGAGGCTTAGTTAAGGAGATATGGCCATTTTAAGTTTTCTTAGGGAAAAATTCACTTTTTGACCGATTTCCATCAATTTTTCGAATTTTTAAAAGTGATTACGAATTAACCTTACTTTTGCTCTACGAGGCTTAGTTAAGGAGATATGGCCATTTTAAGTTTTCCTAGGGAAAAATTCACTTTTGGGACGAATCCCATAAATTTTTCGAATTTTTGGAACTGATCACGAATTAACCTTATTTTGCTCTACGAGGCTTAGTTAAGGAGATATGGCCATTTTAAGTCTTCCTAGGGAAAAATTCATTTTTTGATCGATTTCCATCAATTTTTCGAATTTTTAAAAGTGATCACGAATTAACCTTACTTTTGCTCTACGAGGCTTAGTTAAGGAGATATGGCCATTTTAAGTTTTCCTAGGGAAAAATTCACTTTTTGGACGAATCCCATAAATTTTTCGAATTTTTGGAACTGATCACGAATTAACCTTACTTTTGCTCTACGAGGCTTAGTTAAGGAGATATGGCCATTTTAAATCTTCCTAGGGAAAAATTCATTTTTTGACCGATTTCCATCAATTTTTCGAATTTTTAAAAGTGATCACGAATTAACCTTACTTTTGCTCTACGAGGCTTAGTTAAGGAGATATGGCCATTTTAAGTTTTCCTAGGGAAAAATTCACTTTTTGGACGAATCCCATAAATTTTTCGAATTTTTGGAACTGATCACGAATTAACCTTACTTTTGCTCTACGAGGCTTAGTTAAGGAGATATGGCCATTTTAAGTTTTCCTAGGGAAAAATTCATTTTTTGACCGATTTCCATCACTTTTTAGAATTTTTAGAAGTGATCACGAATTAACCTTACTTTTGCTCTACGAGGCTTAGTTAAGGAGATATGGC